>NC_141996.1:5870953-6163453 GCF_049901715.1 Pseudonaja textilis | reverse complement strand
AATTGCAGCAGCTTATACGTCTAAGAAATAAATTGCATTGTGTTTTGCAATAAGACTTTGTCCAAGGTTGCTGTATTCTTACCCAGAAGCTTTCATAAAAGTGATTTATCACATAGCATTGTTCTTCCTACACAGAGGGTAGTTATTGCAGAAATAACAGCACATCCTAAAAAGCAAGAAACCACAAAAAAAGCCCATGTTGAACTGATAGGGTTCACAGCTGCCATTGCCAGAACAAAAATCCTGATGGACATCAGATTTAAATTCCCCTGAAGCAAAATTTCAAAACAATTAGGTTATTCTTAGGCAGGATACATTTCAGATGAATTTCAAGGGAAGGCACGAAAATAAAGCTTTCAGGGCCTCTAGTGAACGTCTCACTGGGCTCTCAGACATCCCAAAGGAGCCAACAAATTCCAAAACAAGTTGAATATCATTTTCAGAAAAAAAAAAAATGGAAACAGACAACCATTGATATTTTTGGTTACAAAAAAAAAGGCATATATTTGGGAGCAAATGCTTTCTCTTTTCGAATGTCAGTTGTCTCATGTGAGTTGAGGTTAAGTGTTGGTGGTTTCATTTTATTTGTCATTATTGTATAGAATCAGGGAATGGAAGAGTTGGAAGGCCCCAGTGAGGCCCATCGCCATTCCAGTGAAGTAATCCATCATGGCAGTGGTGGGATTTCAAATTCTTTTACTACCGGTTTTGTGGGCGTGGCTTGGTGGGCATGGCAGGGGAAGGATATCGCAAAATTTCCAGTCAGAGGTAGTATTTGCCAGTTCTCCGAACTACTCAAAATTCCCACTACCGGGAATTTCTTCAGAACTGGTCAGAACCTGCTGAATACCACCTCTGCATCATGGCAGCCTTCTGGTAGCTTCCGTTGAAATGGTGACTCAGTAGCTTAATGACACTGGAGAGGGTCTCAACTCCAGCGGTTCGAATCCTAACCCTGTGTGACAGGGTGAGCTCCTGTCACACCCCTCAGTAGTGGTGGGATTCAAATAACAACGGGTTCTCTGTTCTGGACCAGCTGGGTAGGCGTGGCTGGATGCTCATGTGACTGGGTGGGCATGGCCAACCCGATGTCACTCACATCGAGGGGCGCCTCGCCACACCCAGTCTCTCCTCGCCCTGCCTGGCCCCACCTTACTTCTCCCTTCCCAGCCACTCCTTGCCTGGCCTGAGAAGGTAAGGTTGACGGTGGAGGAGAGAGAACTGTTCTGGGCCCACCCCGCTCAGCCGGTGGTGGGATCGGCCAATTGGCCAAACTCCAGAAAAAGTTAGCTACCGTTTCAAATGATCTGGTGTTAACCAGCTGAATCCCACTACTGCTCTTCAGCTTCTGTCCACCATTGGGTGGGATTCATATTTTTTAACAACTGGTTTTGTGGGCATGGCTAGATGGGCATGGCCATGTGACTGGGTGGGTGTGGCTTCTTCCTTTTTTTTTGCAGCACGCCCCACCCCTCATTGTTTTTTGCCTCCTGGGCCTCAGGCAAGACTCCCAGTGGGCATTTTTGCTCCCTGAAGGCTTCTCTGGGGCCCAGGAAGGGGAAAAAAAAAGCATATGAGGGGGGCACAGCAATGCCCTACACTCCATTTTGGGGCCTTCTGGGCCTCAGGAAAGCCTCCTGGGGGGCGTTTTTGCTCCCAGGAAGCTTCCCCGAGGCCCAGGAAAGCAAAAAATGGAGCGAAGGGGAGGCAGCAACCTCCCTTTTGCCTTCTGGGCCTCGGGGAAGCCTCCTGAGCAAAGCATTAAGACAGCGAGGGGGATCCCGGCACAGCTGATTATTGGAACAGCTGATCGTCGGGAGGGGAAAAAAAAGAAATACTTTAAGGAGTGATTGGATTGGGGGACACAGTCAGCGATGTCGGGCATGCACACAATATTGTGCATGCGTGATAAGGACTGACTGGGTGGGGAGGGGACAGGAGGGATGGGTGGAAAGGGGTGGAGCCAGCCAGGGGCACAATTTCCCGGTTCTCCAAACTGGGCAGGATCATAACAACAGGTTCTATAGAGCCAGTCCAAACTGGTAGAATCCCACCCAATAATTCAAAAGGATGTTCTATGCAAGTAGATGGATAGGTACCACTTTGGTGGGAAGACAAACTGGTACTCTGTGCAGGCAGGCAGTTTCCTGGCCTCTGAGCCTTCCCGATTCGTAGTGCCTGTTTGCAAGGCAGCTCTGGGAAGGGAAGGGGTCTTGGGTGATGCTGCAGGAAGAGCCACTTGTCTTTCTGTCTGATGTGAAGCCAGCTCACCCCACCTGCGGTGCACCTGGAGGAGCGTGCCAGTATTTCCTATTCAAATTTTCCACTCCTGGTTCTCCAGAACTGGTCAGAACCTGCTGAATACCACCTCTTGTTGCAGTGTCCCGGGGTCATGTGATCCTTTTTTGAGACCTCCTGAGAAGCCAACTCAATGGGGAAGTCAGAATCACTTAGTAACAACAATGTTACTAACTGAACAAATGCAGTGATTCACTTAACGGTGGCAAGAAAGATTGTAAAATGGAGCATAAACAGGGGTGGGATTCTCCCGGTGTAACAACTGGTTTGCTAATTGCACACATTCACTTGCACAGCTATCACAATGACTTACCTTCAACTTTACTTCAGGGAAGTAACGCAGCTGAGGCATGGCAATCTGCTCTGCCATGCGAACCAGCTGGGCAGTTATAGGTGTTGTGGTTCGTCGGCAGCCTGTGCAGACGACAGTGGAATCGGACAGTGGGGAAGAACGGGGACCAGTCCGGGAGTCTGGAGAAGACTCAGGCGAGGGTCCTGTGTCCAATGCAGAGATGGGGCCAGGACCATCTTGGAGTGGAGTGCTGCCTTTGGAGACTTCGGAGTTTGGCAGCAGCAAGGCAGAGGACTCAGGGGAGCCTGTTCCCAGTGTGCGTGTGCGCAGAGCTGCTAGAAGGCGAGAGCACCTGAAACAAAAGGGGGAACTCAGGAGTAAGGCTGGGAGGCGATTGCTCTTCCCATAAGGGATAAAGGACAGGCAAAGGTGATGAAACCTTTGCAGGAAGCAAAGCTGTTCATTTTGTTCGGATTAATCCTTGAAGCTGTGTGTAGACTTTGTACTTTGATTGGGTTTTTTGTAGTTCATTTGACACTTCTGTTGTTGGCAGCACTTCACGGGAAAGAAAGGTGGGTGCTTATCTCGAGGAACTGTTTGAGACTCATTACCGTTTGGGAATGAACTCAATTCCCAGTGTTGCAATAAAACAGGAATTGCTTTAACCGAGCATGTGTTTAATTAAGGTCTCGGAAGCCTTGGTCAGAACAAGAGGTGAGTATAGCACATGGGGTGGGTGGGCACCACCCCCACACATGATCGTCGGATAGAACGGGTTTGGAACCAGCTGATCTTTGCAGCTAGGGGTTCACCCAAACTGGTCCAAACCAGGAGAATCCCACCCCTGGCCACAAGTCTCTTGAAAACTGTCATACTTAGCAACATAAATTTTGGGCTCAATTTTGGCCATACAACAAGAGATAGTCCACCTCCCTCTTCTGGCATGTAACTGAGAAAAGACAGCCCTTGAAATAACCGGCCTCAAGCCACATATGGATTTAATGGAGACAATCACCATCTTGACTTGGAACCGGAAGCAAATCATCAACCGAGATATGTGGACCTCAAGTCCCAGAATTCCTCAGTCAGTATTCCGGGAATTAAAATCAATGTGAGAGCAATCAACCAATGGAACAGAAGTTGCCTTTGGAAGTTGTGGGAGCGCCATCATTTGAGATCTTCAAGAAGAGATTGGACTGCCATTTGTCAAAAATTGTGTAGGGTCTCCTGCTTGACTGTGGGGTTGGACTAGATGACCTACGAGGTCCTTCCAACTCTGATTATCTGTTATCTGTTATGTTTTAAAATGGCTAGGATTATAAAACTCTGATTAGAGTCAGAGATATCATGTACTCTTAAGCATGTCCTTTCTGCTGTAACATGATTGAAATAATGGCGGATATCTTGGAGTCCCTGACCTTGCACACACATAGAACGAATGTAATGGATTTTAATAAAACATAGAGTGATAATAAATGCTACATTTATAGTTCCTTCTCCTCTGCCGTTAATCCCTTGTTAGAGTGTATTAACTTGTAAGTGGTGTATGCTAGGAATTGGTTATTAAGGTTATACTAAATGGGTCGATATTGCATCAATAATTCAGAGTGTAATTTAGCAATATAATTATACAATAATACATTAGCACAGTCCCTTTTACTCAGCAAGGCTGGCCCTTCTACTAACAGATATTCTAGGTCTGGGTGGAGACACGAATCTATTTCAAATGAATTTGGAGCCTGATTTTGAATTTTTTTTCCTGAGCTGTGTATACACTTGTAAGTGGATCATAAGCTTCCTAACAGACAGGAAGCAGCAGGTGAAGCTAGGCAGAATCATATCTGATACCTGTACAATTAGCACAAGGGCCCCTCAAGGTTGTGTGCTTTCTCTACTATTCTTCTCCCTCTATACCAATGACTGCATCTCAAACAATCCATCTGTTAAAATACTGAAGTTGCAGATGATACAACAGTGATTGGTCTCATTTGGGACAATGACGAATCTGCCTACAGACAGGAGGTTGTACAACTTGCCTCGTGGTGTACCTGGAACAATCTGGAACTGAACACACTCAAAACCGTAGAAATGATGGTAGACTTTAGAAGGAACCCTCCCATACTACCACCTCTTACAATACTAGACAACATGATATCAACAGTAGAGACCTTCAAATTTCTAGGTTCTATCATATCACAAGACCTAAAATGGACATTATCATCAAAAACATCTTCAGAAAATCACAACAAAGAATGTTTTTTCTGCGCCAAGTCAGAAAGCTCAAACTGCCCAAGGAGCTACAGAGGAATGATTGAGTCTGTCATCTGCACCTCTATAACTGTCTGGTTCGGTACTGTAATCCAACAGGACAGACACAGACTTCAGAGAGTAATTAGGACTGCAGAAAAAACAATTAGTATCAACCTGCCTTCAATCAAGGACCTGTATACTGCATGAGTCAAAAAAAAGGGCTGTGAAAAATCTCTACAGACCCCTCAAATCCCGGACATCAACTGTTTCAACTCCTACCCCCAAAACGATGCTATAGAGCACTGCACACCAGAACAACTAGACACAAGGACGTTTTTTTCCTGAACGCCATCACTCTGCTGAACTAATAATTCCCTCAACACCGTTCAACTATTTACAAAGTCTACTACTGTTAATCTTCTCATCACTCCTTATCACCCATCCCCTCCCACTTGTGACTGTACGACTGTAACCTTGTTGCTTGTACCGTTACAATTTATATTGACTGTTTCTTAGTATGATTTGATTGCTTGTTGTACCCTATAACTATTATTACGTGTTGTACCTTATGATTTTTGATGAATTTATCTTTTCTTTTTTATGTACACTGAGAGTATTTGCACCAAGACAAATTCCTTGTGTGTCCAATCACACTTGGACAGTAAAGAATTCTATTCTATATATTTATTGCAAAATCAATAAATAAGATGTTCCAAACGAAACTTTCCTGAATATTGGAAAAGAGAAAAAGAAGAGACAGGTTTCCATCTTTCTTCCCTAAAAAGATCATCAATAAAATACAGGTAGTCCTCGACTTATGACCACAGACAGTGGTTAAGTGGTTATACCCCATTTTATGACCTTTCTTGCTGCTGTAGTTAAGTGAATCGCTGTAGTTGTTAAGTTAGTGACACGGTTGTTAAGTGAATCTGGCTTCCCCATTGACTGTGCTTGTCAGAAGTTCGCAAAAGGGGATCACATGACCCTGGGATATTGAATCTGTTGTAAATATGAGTCAGTTGCCAAGCACCTGAATTTTTATAAAATGAGCATGGGGATGCTGCAATGGTCATAAGTGTAAAAAATTGTCATAAGTCAATTTTTGTCAATGCTGTTGTCACTTCGGTCACTAAACAAACAATTGTAAGTTGAGGAGTACTTGTAATTAAAATCAGGGTAGGTATATGTATGGCTACAGAGATGGAAATATAAATCAGTATATTTAATTGGTCGTGTTCTTCACATCATGTTCCATTCCTACGGTTTATTTATTTATTTTATTTGTCAAGCAAGTATTAAATAACAGATGTAAGTATAAACATGGTTATGAATACATGAAATGGGTACGAATAAAAAGAAACGTTCGGACAGGGACAGTAGGCACGTTGGTGCACTTATGCACACCCCCTTACAGACCTCTTAGGAAAGGGGTGAGGTCAATAGTAGACACTCTAAGGTTAAAGTTTTTGGGGTTTGGGGAAGAAACCACAGAGTCTGTAATGACCTGGGGTGTGGCACAAAAGCAGCAAAGTCACAAAAATAGGTAAAGTCCCTTTAATACCTCCAACTTGGCTCCCAATGTCCAGTTATCCTTGGCTGGAGATCAAACTCTTCCAAAAACAGTCTACAAAGGAAAGAAATGCAGTCCGAACCCAAAGTACAGATAAAGTAGAAATAAAAAAACCAACACAAACCATGCTGAAGTAATTAACACGACAGGCCAGGATAATAAATTGCAGACTTCCCAAAAATAACGAAGCACACATAGTTGGGAGGATGCCAAACCCAGAAGCCTCAACAAAGATAATGCACGCTTTGCTTCCAGCAAGGTGCTGTGTTGAAATGCCCTTCTTATATCCTGTTCTCCCAGCTGCAACTAATGAAAGGGATCAGGTCCTTTTTGTCCCCCATAACCCATGTTGCTCCCTTCTCTGTTCCTCCCCGCGTGCCCTAGGATAAAGAGGGGTGGCCTTGGGTCTTTCTCTGAATGCCCAGCCAGACTGTGCTCTTCCCTCATTTCCTCCACAGCCACCAGAGTCACACCCCCACTCCCTGTCAGCTGCTCAATCTCCCCCTAAGAATCAGACTCCAACAAGGGCATCACAGAGTCAGGTAGAGTATTCCAGACATTGACCACTCTGTTGCTGAAGTCGTATTTCCTGCAATCAAGTTTGGTGCGGTTTACCTTGAGTTTGTATCTATAGTGTGTTCTTGTATTGTTGTGGTTGAAGCTGAAGTATTCATTGACGGGTAGGACATTGCAATAGATAATTTTATGTACTACGCTTAGGTTGGACCAAAGGCAGCATAGTTCTAGGTTGTCTAGGTCTAAAAGTTCAAGTCTGGTGGCATAAGGTATTCTGCTATGAGTAGAGGAGTGGAGAAATCTTCTCGTGAAATATTTCTGGACTTTCTCAATTGTATTAATATCTGATATGTAGTGCGGGTTCCAGACTGATGAGCTGTATTCAAGTATTGGTCTAGCAAATGTTTTATATGCTCTAGTTAGTAATGTGATATTACCAGAGAAAAAGCTGTGCAGGATTAGGTTAACAACTCTTAATGCCTTTTTGGCTATGTAGTTACAGTGGGCTCTAGCACTTAGATCATTAGAGATGAGTGCTCCAAGGTCCTTGACAGAGTTGGGGTCATCAACAAGGTCTTGACTATTCAGCTTGTATTTCATTTTCTGATTTATTTTGCCAATATGTAAGACAGAGCGTTTGTTTGTTGAGATTTGAAGATGCCACTTCTTTGACCGTTCTGACACATAGTCAGGGTCATTTTGAAGGGCAGCAGTATTGTCAGTGGTGCTGCACAGCTTTACATCGTAAAGCGAAAAGAACACAGTTGCTCTTAATATGACCACAGAGGTCATTTATGTAGAGTAAGTTCTTGTGATCTCTGAGTTTGAGTGTTTGCTTGCAGACATTTCATTACCCAACTACAGAGTATCTTCAGGGCAAGGGTGTGTGGGTTTTGCTGTCTGTTTATATGAAGTAGCTTTCCATGCCAGTTTTGATGGAGTGCATTTCCCCCTTAATATTATTTTCTGCCTGACTGTTTGTCTGGTGTTGATCCCTGCTTATCTAAACGTGGATTATTGTTGTGGGAGAGTTTTAGTCTTTTTTTTTTCCCTCCTAAGTTTTTTTTTCCTCATCTCATTTGAATGGTGTGTAAATGTGCTTTGTCTCTATGTGTTTATAATCTTTATGTCAGCTGGTGCTCCGTTCAAAATCCAAGAAAGAAATACTTAGACTCTTTTAATTAGAGAAAAGATATCTTTTACTGGAAACGAAGTGGTAGCAACAAGAGGATTCTGAATCTGAGGAAATAGGCGCGCAAATCACATATGCAAAGTGATGGAATTGTTCCCACCCCCAATAGTTCAAATGGTTCTTCCAATTAAAAGTTGTGAATATCATCATGCGGACATCTTAAGGTGGTGATGAAGTTTCTGTCCGTTGTCCTTGGCATACTTTGATAAAGGTTTGCAGCTGCGCAGAGAAGAAAAAGCTAAGCAAGAATGTAAGCAAGAATGTACTCTTCCCCGCTCCTCAGTTTATACAATAGTAGTTTGTATCACCTCCAGCTTGCTTCCCATATATTTCCCCCCTCCTCCCCCCGTTACTTATGGCAGCCGAAAGATGCAAAGCAAAGGTAGAAAATCTTGAAGGCTGACACTTTAGATGACTATTCATGTTGGGTGCTCACAAAACCTTTTCTGGTGGGTATTTATTTATTTTGCTGTTGTTGTTTTGAATGAGCATTCTGAGAGTTTGCAAATTTCAGTTCTGCTCGAGGAAACAGGTTTTCTTAAGCAGCTCAGCTGAATCCTAGCTGTAATGTCCACCTTTAAACATGTTGCCAAATTAATAAAATGTAAATTTCTAAAAAAAACAACAACCCCAAACCTTCCTCCAAATTCTACAGTAGGTAGTTTGCAATACCATGGGAGCAAACTTGGTGGAATTGTTTCACAGACACAGAACTTGCCAAGATACTGAAAATGTCATTCGGTTATTTAAAAAACTTCAGAAACACATGTTTATAGAGCTACCTGTTGTGATTTGGATTGGTCACTTATAAAATTTGGATTGGTTCTTATAAAAAAGATGTTGGGACTCTGGAAAGAGTGCAGAGAAGAGCAACAAAGAGGATTAGGAGGACTGGAGGCTTAAATGTATGAAAAATAGTTGCAGGAATTGGGTATGGCTGGTCTAGATGAAATAAGGACTAGGACAGACAGAATAGAATAGAATAGAATAGAATAGAATAGAATAGAATAGAATAGAATAGAATAGAATAGAATAGAATAGAATAATATTAAGAATAGAATAACAGAGTTGGAAGGGACCTTGGAGGTCTTCTAGTCAACCCCCCTGCCTAGGCAGGAAACCCTACACCACCTCAGACAAAAGGTTATCCAACCTCTTTTTAACAACTTCCAGCGTTGGAGCATTCACAACTTCTGGAGGCAAGTTGCTCCACTGATTAATTGTTCTAACTTTCAGGAAATTCCTCCTTAGTTCTAAGTTGCTTCTCTCCTTGCTTAGTTTCCATCCATTGCTTCTTGTCCTGCCCTCAGGTGCATTGGAGGATAGCATGATAGCAGCGTTCTGATATTTGAGGGGCTACTACAGAGAGGAGGAAGGGGTCAAGCTATTTTCCAAGGCACCCGAAGGCCAGACAAGGAATAATGGATGGAAACTGATCAAGGGGAGATTTTTCAACCCGGAAATGAGGAGAAATTTTCTGACAGTGAGAACAATCAACCCATGGAACAGAAGTTGCCTTCAGAATTTGTAGGTGCACCATCACTGGAGGCTTTCAAGAAGAGATTGGGCCAATAGACAGCTACTTCTTGAGCAAAGGGTTGGAACCATTGACCTCCAAGGTCCCTTTCCACTCTGCTAATCTTTTATTCTGTATTCTGTTCTGATTAAATGGACAGAAGGCATCAGATGGATTTGAAAGATGCGATGGGTGGTTTCCAAGCAGGCATATGAAGTCTCAAGAAAGCACAGTTGTCATTGACACTTTCTTGTATTTTGTTCACACTCATTCTAATATCTGCACAACCTTTTCGATTCATTTCCTTCGTTTTCTATTTTGAATTAGGATGTGCTATTGGAAAGCGTTGAAAAAGAAAGCTATTTAGAATCGGGGAAGGTCTCCAGCAGTTTTCACGGCTGAACAAATGAGAAGGCATAGATCGGACATCAGCAACAGAGAATCTCTGTGGTTCACTCAAATATTGCTCCAAAATTAAATAGCGGCTGAACAGATTCGGGTTGCTTTTTCCTGAGTTTTTGACCAAGAATTTTTTTAACAATTTATAGGGGGAGATTTATAGAAGCGAACAACCAGGAAAAGATTAGCAAATGATGCAATATGTCTATTTTATTTATTTATGCCTGCATTTATGTTATTTATTTTATTTAGCGTGGTTTGTCAAGCATGTATGAGAAAACAAGTATAAGTATGAACGTAACATATAAACATAGACGTATAAACAAGTGTTGTGATTGGAAGGATCGGTCCTGTTGGGAGTTTTGACTCTGATGGCTGTTAGATCGTGGATTGACGTCAGAACCAGGAAACATTAATCTGAAGGGCAAGCCAGTTAATTAGCACGTTGCCTTAATGGGTATAAAAGGACACAGCTGAGCTGGTGCATTTCACCAGAAACAAAATGACTATTTTGAATGAGGACGTTATAGCAAAGAGCTCTCTGTTTGTTTGAATTTCGAAGGGGAGTCCTAACAGTTTCTGCCAGTCGTTATCTTGTTATTTCCTTCAGTTTGATTTGATTGTGAAACGGCTGCTTTATGTTTGTTCGTTTGAATTTCCAAGAGGAGACATAACAAACAGGTATAAGTATATTCATAATAAATGAGTAGGAATAAATGGGAACAGTAGGACAGGGACAGTAGGCATGCCGGTGCACTTATATTCGCCCCTTTACAGACCGCTTAGGAATGGGGTGAGGTCCATGGTAGACAGATTAAGGTTAAAGTTTTGGGGGTTTGAGGCTGTAAAAACAGAGTCAGGTAGTGAGTTCCAGGCGTTGACCACTCTGTTGCTGAAGTCGTCTTTTCTGCAATCGAGTTTAGAGTGGTTTACTTTGAGTTTGTATCTATTGTTTGCCAGCGTGTTATTGTGACTGAAGCTGAAGAAGTCATTGACAGGTAGGGCGCTGTAGCAGACAATTTTGTGTACTAAGCTCAGGTCATTTATATCCCATGTTTATTGTTTTTATAAATCATTCGAGGTGGTGAACATACTGAATACTCCTTCCTCCTCCTATTTTCCCCACAATAACAGCTGTGTGAGATGGGCTGGGATGAGAGAGAGAGAGAGAGAGTGACTGGCCCAAAGTCACCCAGCTGGCGTTCATGGCCAAGATAGAACTCACTGTCTCCTGGTGAATAGTCCAAAGTCACCCAACCAGAATTCATACCTAAGGTAGGACTAGAACTCACCATTTCTTGATTATTTGGCCAAATTTACCCAGAGGACTTTCATGCCTTAAGGCAGGACTGGAACTCCCTGTCACATGGTGATTGGCCCAATGTCACCCAGCAGGCTTTCATGCATAAGGTAGGACTAGAACTCATAGTATTTTGGTGATTGGGACAATGTCATCTATCTGGCTTTCATGCCTGAGGCAAATCACCCAGGCCAGCTGGCTTTCATTCCCAAGACAAGACTAGAACTCACAGTCTCCTGGTGACTGGCCCAAAGTCATCCACTCAGCTTTCATGCCTAAGATAGGACTAGAACTCACAGTCTCCTGGTGACTGGCCCAAAGTCATTCACTCAGCTTTCATGCCTAAGACAGGACTAGAACTCACAGTCTCCTAGTGATTTAGGCAAATCACCCAGCTGGCTTTCATACCGAAGACAGGGCTAGAACTCACAGTCTCCTGGTGACTGGCCCAAAGTCATTCACTCAGCTTTCATTCCTAAGACAAGACTAGAACTCACAGTCTCCTGGTGACTGGCCCAAAGTCATCCAACTGGCTTTCATGCCTAAGGTGGGACTAGAGTTGTAATTTCCTAGTTTCTAGACCAGCATCCTCATCACTAGACCAAACTGGCTCTGTTTAGGTATGTGTTTGCATGTGTGTCTCTGTGTATCTCTCTGTCTACACTGTTCTGACCCAGCCTTAGCAGAAGCAAGAAACGGACTCCTTGTCAAAAAAACAAACAAAAAACCACCCCTCTTTATTTACCTCTTGTGAATTAATGGCATTCACCCACCAAAAAGTCCAGGCAATAGTCCTTCAAAGAATTAATGGCAGTCACAGATTTTATCAGTTCCTTGCGATAATTGCAAGGCAGTGAGCTCCTAGCTGAAAGGCTGCAAATTAATTTCTGGAGAGCAGTCTCTGTGGCAATGAGCAAAATCTTCAGAAAGACAAACTGTTTGTTTCCTACAACAACCACTCCTTCTATTTATTCCCCAGCCAGGGAGGGGCCATTCAGCATCCATGTGTGCTTTGCTTCCCGAACTGACTCCTTGTCCTCCATTATTCTCCTCTCCTAACAGCTCTGTGCATATGTGCGTCTGGAACAGGCCCCAGCCATTCTTCCTCCTCACTCACATCAGCCTCCAAAGGCTGGGAAATGTCGGATGGCCTTGGCTCTATCTCTCCATCCAACACAGAGTCTCCACCAGAGTTTTCCTTCCCCAGGCTGCACAACTGGTCCAAGTTCTTCCCCAACCTGCTCATTGTCTGTTTCTACCACCAGCTCTGCTGGCAGCTGGCAGGCCACAACAACACCTACAAAGATGTGAAAATACACCTTTTATCTTATTGTAGCTGATGAATCCTGAGGATACAACGTTAAGTATCCAGGAGCTTTGACAGACACTTCCTGATAAGCATTTGACTTTTTTTTAATGTTGCTTTCTGCGTTCTGGTGATAACAACAGCTCTCCCTGAACAGATTGGCAAGCCTGTGGCACGAGAACATTCACCTTGGCGGAACAATATCCTCCTGGCTCCCGAGGAAATTTCTTCAGCTGACAGCCCATCATGGCTGAGCCAAGCATTATCCTGCTTAGACTCACACAGCTGATTAACACCTATACTGTCACTCTGGTGTACCTGAGAGAGAAGCAATAGGCTTGTTTGACAGATGCAAGGTTAAAGTGAAAAGATGGCCCTGCAGGAATAGTTGCCATCTCCGGTTTTCTGCGGCAGAACCAGACAGAGAATTTAATATTTTGTCTCCCATCCCTGAGATCTTTTGCTGAAGATCTTAATGACAAGGGCTCATCAAAGAAAAGGAACAGAAGATGAGAAGAAAAAAAATCATTGCCAACAGATGAAAAAGCTCTCCGCTATTTCAGAAGCAGTTCAGAACTTATGAATTTATGAGTTGGATCAAAACCAAAACATTCTACCTCAGACAGAGCCTGTTTTCAGCCTCTGTCGATTAAACAGTGACAGAAGAAGGATGTATCTAAATTTGTAAGCCAGGGAAAGAAAACGAGTTAAATATAACTTTTTGCAAGGTGCAAAGGATTGGGTATACCTGATTTGAATGTGTGCTTTACAGCTTGCTGTTTGGTTTGGATGGAAAGAAAGACTGGGCATGGCTGAGAAATAGCAATAGCACTTAGACTTATATACCTCTTCACAGTGCTTTACAGCCCTTTCTAAGCGATTTACAGAGCCAGCCTATTGCCCCCAACAATTTTAGCTCATCATTTTGCCCACCTCAGAAGGCTAGAAGGCTGAGTCAACTTTGAGCCTGGTGAGATTCGATCTGCCAAATTGCAGGCAGCCAGCAGTCAGCAGAAGTTAGAGTGCGGTATTGCACTCTAACCACTGCGCCACCGTGGCTCAGAAGACTTAGAAGAAATAGAAGACTTCTGGACTTAGAAGGATGTAGCCTGAGATTTGGGTGGCATGGATAACTGTGGGATGGTAAAATCAAGGTTAATGTGGACTTTAAATGTCATTATGTTAGACACACCATAATGAGAATATGGATATATGTGTAAATTATGGGAAAGAAATGGTGAGTGGAAGACAGCTCTGCTACGAGCGGAAATGGCAACATATTTTCATTTTTAATATGTACCAGTGTGTGTTCACATTAAAAAAAAGACAATAAAGATTATCTTATCTAACCACAGTGAAACAAAGAGCTAGTGAGCAGATCAGTTCTTTGGGATTCCTCCTGTTGGAAGAAAAATCCAGTCTGGTTCCAAGCTGGGAGAAAGACATTGGAAATAAAATGGAGGAAAGGAAGTTTCTGTTTATTTGACAGCCAGAAACTAGGGACAGGAGCATGTTTCCGGGCTGGCTGACAAAACTGGAGTTGAGAGTAGGTGGGCTTTTATACATTCTTTGGGGCTTTGTGATTGAGATGCCTTTTCTATGCAAGAACATGTCCTTCAATATTTTAATGGCTGTTGCCAGATTCCTATGGGGTCATGTAGGGGTCATGGCTGGCTCTATAGGCAAAAGGGGAAATGCAAATCCTAGGTGTTTAGTTTGTCTGAGTTCACCTTGTTGGCATTGGCTCCTTGCCTATTTTGTTGCTTATTTGGAGTTTCTGGCTGCTCTTTGTTTATGAATAGAGGAATAGAGTGGCCCAGCTTTCTGAATATATCCATTTCTAAAGACTCGTCTCTTTGGGTTTCTGCTCGAGGCTGTTTTCCTATAGCAGGAAGATCGGGGGCTGCTTTTAGACTTTAAGAAGATCTCTCCCCTCTTCTCCTTCAGGGGAAATATTCTATTCTGCCTCTTTTTAATATTAAGAATCAATAATAGTCAGTGTTCCAGAAAACCTTCACTCCAAGCAATAACTCCGAGATAAGCATCTTCTCAAAAGTTCTGTTTTATGTGGATAGTAAACTGGCCCATCTGGGAAATCCCGAATCTGAAAGTTCCAGGTTTCCTTGCAATAAGTAAAAACTACAAATCCACACCTTGCACCCATCATCGCATCACATGCCCCAATCACCATCCTTCCTCGCTTGAGACATCCCCTCACCCAGGTGCAGAAAGAACATGACCTTGACTTAGAAGAAGAATGCTATTGTGTCTAACCACATTCTCTCCAAGAAATTCCCCCCTCCCATTTTCCCAAGCTCAAGAATGTGGAAGCATCTGCTGTCAATATGGCTCCCAAAGCTGACAAATATTTTATTCTGGGAAGGGACCAGAGCTTCCTACACTCTTCAGAAAAGGACGGGATTTTGGATTGCCCACAAGTGCTCCAGATAGTTGCTCCTTATGACTTTAGAGCGCTGGGAGATGAGCGAAGACTATCTTCATCCAAACTGCAACCGGTGCATTTATGGACAAGGGTTCCCGTGTGTTTATATAATCATTTTTGGAAAATGGCTTGTTAAATGCTTTCAGCTATTAGGAATCTTTGGAATGGCACATTTGATAGTAGCTGGTGAGTTTCCTTTAATCCTTAGTGAAACAAGATTTAAATACAAGTGTATGGATTTAAAACATTTAAAACTTTTTGGGAATAAACAGAAAAAAAAGTGATCAGAACTGTGATTTTGGAATAGAATAGAATAGAATTCTTTATTGGCCAAGTGTGATTGGACACACAAGGAATTTGTCTTGATGCAAATGTTCTCAGTGTTCATAAAAGAAAAGAGACATTCATCAAGAGTCAAGAATCATCAGGTACAACACTTAATGATAGTCATAGGGTACAATAAGCGATCAAATCAGACTAGGAAACCGTCAATATAAATCGTAAGGATACAAGCGACAAAATGATGGAGAATTACAAATGGACTAAGGATGCAGATAGATTTGAAGTAAGATTTTGAAATTCATTATAAGAATCCTTTCTGTGGGAAAATGCAGATGTTTTGTATTTTTTTAAAAAAATAATAGGAATGGGGACTTTGAAAATTGGACAATTAGAAGGAACTAAAGATTACAATTAAAGAGGAAGAACACTTACATTTGAGTTACTGGTATAGAATGGAGTAATATATGTTAATGTTAGACATATCATGGGATATTTGTGAAGAATGGACCAAGAATTTAATTTTAAAAGTAACTGCCATTATACTGTGTTTAAAAGATGTTATGGAAGAGGAATGAGTTTTGCTAGATAAGATTGAGATTGATCTTGAACAATTATTTGTCCAAAATGATATAGGTTCTTCTATTGAAATAGGGGGTTGGGCTAGAAGATCTCCAAGGTCCCTTCCAACTCTGTTATTCTGATGTCGAAGAGGATTTACAAATGGCAGTCTATTAGAATGCTATGGCAAAAGATGCTATCCTGGGAGTACAAATGAAATTGACTGATATCTTAATAATTAAAAGCAATATAAAAATAATAAAATAAAAGAGTAACCTGAATAACTTCCCTCTATTTGATTTACAAAGGAGACTTGTTAACGTTTTGAAGAAACTCTTCTCTTTGTGAGAAGAGACAAAGAAAAAATGAAATCAACAATATTATTTGAAATGATCAAGATTGTTAAAAGTTAAAAAAAAACATATAAAGTTGGCTTCTTTGATCAAGGTTAAAATAGGTAACTTTTAATGGAATTTTGGTGACCATGACTGAATGTCAAGATTTTAAGAATTTATTTGTAGATTATGGAAAGAAGTGATAATTTGTTGAAGGTGATAGATTATTAAAATTGTTTGTACTTGTGATGAAGGAGGAAGTCCTTTCTTTCTTTCTTTCTTTCTTTCTTTCTTTCTTTCTTTCTTTCTTTCTTTCTTTCTTTCTTTCTTTCTTTCCTTCCTTCCTTCCTTCCTTCCTTCCTTCCTTTCTTTCTTTCTTTCTTTCTTTCTTTCTTTCTTTTTCTTTCTTACTTTCTTCCTCTCTCTCCCTCTCTTGCTTTCATTCTTTTTACTGTATTGTTACTTTTTTCTTGTCTATATTTTTGTTTTCTGCATTTTCCATTTTTCTCTACTTCCATAGTTTATATTAGTTTTTAATCTTTATAATGTTACTGTTCAATAAAATTATTTTTTTTTAAAAAAATGGTAGAGATACAAACTCAGGGCAATTTATTTGCCGCTCTACTGCAAATTATAAATATCACATATTCTATCCTACTGTTTGTAAATATTCCTTCTACGTTCTCCATCTTTGATCCGTGAGACTCCTTAATGCTGAGGTAGCTTGCATGGAATGGGCCATTAATTACTCTTTGTATCTAAGACACCCTCTGTGTGCAATTAATTATTCATCCTGAGACAACAACTCATCCTTTGTAAACAAACAAGGGGATTAACTCCCTGAATGGGGATGAGGGTCTCAACATAAGATGTTAGAATTGTGGACTATTCTTGTAGACCTCTCTGAAATGTTAAGGATCAAAGAAAGGTAATGAGTGTTAATGTTCTACAATGAACTGGAATTAATTATATGGTGTGAAGGCATTCTCTATTCAAATAGCACGGGCTAAAAGGATTTAAAACAATTATACCAAGAACAATAATCAGAAGTTCAGCTTGGTGAAAGGCAATGTAACATAACAACATATGTTAGATATGTTATTAAATAAGTTATTAAACAGTGCAAAGAAGAGCAGCTAAGATGATTAAAGGCCTGGAGACTAGAACATATGAAGAATGGTTGCAGGAATTGGGTATGGCTAGTCTAGGGAAAAGGAGGATTAGGGGTGACATGATAACAGTATTACAGTATTTGAGGAGCTCCTACAAAGATGATAGGGTCAACTTATTTTCCAAAGCAGCAGTAGGTAAGATAAGAAACAATGGTTGGAAAACTAACCAAGGAGAGAATCAATCTAGAACTAGGGTGAAATTTCCTAACCGTGAGAACAATAATTAACCAATGGAACAGCTTGCCTTCAGAAGTTGTGGGTGCGTCATTACTAGAGGATTTCAAGAAGAGACTGGACAGCCATTTGTCTGAAATGGTATAGGGTCTCCTGCTTGAGTAGAGGGTTAGACTAGAAGATCTCCAAGGTCCCTTCCAGCTCTATTCTGATCGATTGAATGTCTTTTCTCAATCACCTTATCTTGAGATGATCATCGAATTGTTGAATGAGTGACTGACTGATCGTATCTCGATCGTATTGCAAGTGGAAGAACAGTCGACAGAATTTTCAAAGCTCAAATTCATTACAAATGGACAAGAGGAAAAAGAGATTTTATTCGAGTCATTGAAAGTGGTAGAAAATAATAAACTTTCTTCAGTCTGGGAGCAAAAACGTAATTTCTTATAGAACAGTTGGGCACTGTGTGTGTCTCCCTGGGTGTTTGTCCTTCAAGTCGAGGCATTATTGATTCCTGGTGACTAGATGACAAGTTCTTGAAATTTTCTTGGCAACTGAAGTTTTTCAGAAGCAATTTGCCCTCTTCCTATGGCAGGACTTCGGCTTACTGTTTCCTGGTTTCTGATGATGTTATGTCGGTACTGATAAGATACAGATTAATAGAGTTGGAAGGGACCTTATAACTCATCTAGTCCAACCCCCCACCCAAGTGGGAGACCCTACACCATTTCTGACAAATGGCAGTCCAATCTCTTCTTGAAAGTCTCAAGTGATGAAGCTCCCACAACTTCTGAGGGCAACTTCTGTTCCATGGGTTGATTGTTCTCACTGTCCGATAATTTCTCCTTATTTTCAGACTGAATCTCTTCTTGATCAATTTCCATCCATTATTCCTTGTCTGGCCTAAAGGCGCTTTGGAAAATAGTTTCACCACCTCCTCTCTGTGGCAGCCCCTCAACTATTGGAAGACTGCTCTCCTGTCTTCCCTGGTCCTTCTCTTCCCTAGACTAGCCAAGCCCAGTTCCTGCAACCGTTCTTCATATGTTTTAGCTTCCAGTCCCCTAATCATCTTGGTTGCTATTCTCTCCACTCTTTCTAGAGCCTCAACAGCTTTTTCATTGTGTGGTGGTGTCCTGGTTTGTGCAGCTGTGCTTTTAAACACTACACAAAACTGGTATTATTCTTTCTCTTCATTCTCCTTCCCCTTTCCCTCTTTCTCTCTCCTTTTTCTTCTCCTTCTCCCCCTCCCCCATTCCTTCTCTCTCTCTTCCTTTACCTCTTCTCTTCTCCTTCTTCTTCTCATCCTTCCCATTCCTTCTCTTTCTCTTCTTCCTCCTTCCCCATTCCTTTCCCTTCTCTTCAGAGAATCATTTTTAAACTACATGCTCTGTATTATTAAGGTAAAGGTTCTCCTCACACATACGTGCTAGTCGTTTCCAGCTCTAGGGGGCAGTGCTCATCTCTGTTACAAAGCCAAAGAGCTAGCGCTGTCTGAAGACGTCTCTATGGTCATGTGGCCGGCGCGACTAAATGCCAAAGGCGTTACCCCCACCAAAGGGGTCCCTATTTTTCTACTTGCATTTTTTTTACATGCTTTCAAACTGCTAGGCTGGCAGAAGCTGGGACAAGTAACGGGAGCTCACACCGTAACACGGCGCTAGGGATTCGAACCGCCAAACTGCCGACCTCTCTGATCGACAAGCTCAGCATCTTAGCCACTAAGCCACTGCGTCCCTGTATTAATAGCACTACTTAATTGGAAAACAACTAAATTCCAATCTGATTCCAAGCACCCAGCGTAATTTCACACCTACTCTTTTTAAATTAAAATTGGAGAAAAGAAATGGTGTATATTTAACCACCTTTCATCTCCGGATGCCCGTTATATCTATGTGATTTACACTTCTGTTGTTGTTATCGGAAACGTGGCAGGTGTCTTAGGGAGGTTTTAGTGATGGCTGTCTGAGAAAATTAAAAGCTGTTGACAAGAGAGTCCCCCATTTATTCCTGCAACTATGACACAGTTCAAAGGAGATGAAGTCTGATAATACAACTTAGAAATGTGACAGGTTTGTTAAGACTACGTCAACTGCCTTGCAGCTGAAAACAAGAGAGAATGGAGCCATGGTATTAAGGATTCGTTGACTGACAAATTGTAATTTTGGGGCATAATAACACTCAGGGAGGGAGCAAATTAGGACTCACATAGATGGTTTGGGATGAGATTTGACCAAAAAAAAAATTATCTTGCCTTGGAACTTTACTTCGAGTGAATTTCTGGCACCTTAAGTTGCAAATTATATTTCCCATAATGCCTAATAAATATTTACCCAGGAAGAGCTTTAGAGGATTGTCGGAATTGTAAAATATTCTTCCAATGCTTATCGGAGTATTGTTGCTATTTCAAAGCCTCCAACCTGATGTAATTCCACAAGGCTTTGAAAACGTGGCTGTTCTCCCAATTGTTGGGTTAAGGTGGATGAAGCATCTTGTTGGATGTGTGTTGAGTGGCCAGATCCCATCCTATTTATTTATTTAGTGGGTTTTTTTTCCCCTTCAGTTTTGTTTTATTTACACTGTGTGCTGCTGAGAATCAGTCTGGGGTTGGGAACAGAACAAAACAGAATGTAGAATGGAATGGAATGGAATGGAATGGAATAGAACAGAATTCGACTTAATTATACTAGATTAAAATAATGGAACAGAACAGAACAAAGCAAGAAATAATGGACTGGACTGGACTGGAATAATGGAACAACAGAACAGGACAGAACAAAACAAAACAGGATAGAGTGGAGTCGAGCAGAGCAGAGAGAGAATAGAGTAGAACAGAGTACAATAATGGAACAGAACAACAGGAAAGAATGGAAGTGGAGTGGAGTGGAGTGGAGTGGAGTAGAATAGAATAGAATAGAATAGAATAGAATAGAATAGAATAGAATAGAATAGAATAGAATAGAATAGAATAGAATAGAATTTGACTCAATTAGACTAGACTAGAATAATAGAAAGGAACAGAACAAAACAGGAAACAATGGACTGGACTACACTGAAATGGAATAATGGAACAACAGCATAGAACAAATCATCAAAGAGTAGAGTGGAGTGGAGTGGAGTGGAGTGGAGCGGAGTAGAGTAGAGTAGAGTAGAGTAGAGTGGAGTGGAGTGGAGTAGAGAGTAGAGTAGAGTAGAGTAGAGTAGAGTAGAGTAGAGTAGAGTAGAGTAGAGTAGAGTAGAGTAGAGTAATGGAACAGAACAAGAAGAAAAAAATGGAATGGAGTGGAAGAGCATAAGAAGTCTCAATGTCAAGTAAGCTGATGACACCTCAAAGGAGAGAATATGTCAGGTATGAATTCACCGTAACCCTATGAAAGGGTATGCAACTTGTAAGCTTCCTGATGTTACCAAACTACAGCACACAGCATCCTTCACTGCTAGCCACAGCAGCTGGGTCTGTTGGGAGCTGAAGTTCCTCCATGGTGTTCTCCTGTTATTCCTTTACACACTGCTGGAAATTGCTTCTCTTTTCCTCACTGTCATAGAGAGAGAGAGAAAGAAGCGTTTCCTGAAACGGGCATCTAACAAGTGAAAACAAGGTTGAACTCCTGTCAACAAAATCTGTGTCACGTAACACTGACGGCTTATCATGAATGTCCATCCAGACAATTTCAGTTCCTACAGATTCATGAATGACGGAATGTATCTTCATTTATGAGAAAGGAGGCATTTTTCAGGTATCCTGGCCCAAGATTTTGGGGGGTTTTACAACTCAGGAATGAAGGGTGACTCCGTGGCTGAGCTTCTCGATCAAAAAGGATAGCAGTTTGGCGGTTCGAATTCCCAGCGCCATGTAATCCAGTGAGCTCCCATGACTTGTCCCAGCTTCTGCCAACCTCGCAGTTCAAAAGCACATAAGACATGCAATAGGGACCACTTTTGGTGGAAAGGTAACAGCGTTCTGTGTATCTTTGGAGTCTAGTCATGCTGGCCACGTGACCATGGTGACGTCTTTGGACAGCACTGGCTCTTCCGCTTTGTAATGGAGATGAGCACCACCCCTTAGATTCAGAAACGACTAGCATGTATGTGCAAGGGGAATCTTTACCTTTACCTTAACTAAGGAACAACACTTGGAATTATGCTTGGGAATGCAAAATGGCAACTGAGTTGCCAAGAACATGGGTGGCATGTTTGATTGATGTGCCCCATTCCTTGGTATCCTTTTCCCTACACTGTACAGGAGATCTAGAAATGCCCTACTAGCCTTGGTGATGTTGGGCATCACCACTAGGGATCAGCAGTAATGGCCTTCTTGCTTGTGACTTCTCCCCTTCTGGAGATGCATTGATTGTCTTCCCCAGATGCATCACTGCATCTGGGAACTTTGTCCCTTTCCCTGTGTTTGCAAGTTGCCAGGGTGTTTATAATAAGAACAATAAACAACCCTTGCCTTTTTCTTTTATTTGACTCAATAAATTGCTCTGTGAATTTTTTAAGCAGAGAGCAATCCAGAAATCCAATAAACCAACCCTTCCAACTGCATCTGGGACCACTGAAATTTTCAAGCCCTCTTAGGACAATGAAGCTAACTTCACAGCCCTTTCTACCAATATCTGTCAACCATAGATAGGTGCCCATCGAAGGTAATATTATCTTCCCTGACGATACTTCTCCTTGGTCAGAATCCTCGTTTGATTTCTGATCGTACAAACTGGAGACCTCTGGGCTTAAATCTGCAAACTTCATGAGGTCAAAGATAGAGCAGAAGTACGTCAATTGGAAGATCAGTGGTTCGAGACCCAAGCATCATATGATGGGGTGATCTCCCATTCCTGCCGCAGCTCCTGCCAACCTAGCAGTTTGGTAGCGTGAAAATGCAAGTAGATAAATAGGTACCACATGGATGGAACAGTAACAGCATTCTGTACGCTTTGGTGTATAACCATGTTGGCTATATGACCATGGAAGCATTTTTGGACAATGCTGGCTTCCTCAGCTAGGAAATGGAGATGAGCTCTGCCCTCTGGAGTTGGACACGATGTTACATTTATCTCTATTAGGTGTCCTTTGTCCAAAAGTACTCAAGCCTTCTCATGTGTCTGAAGATACAAACCCAAATGTTTTAGGAACAGTTCCTGACAAGACCCTCCCATTGCGTTGATTGCAACTGCTATTTTAGGAGTAGACTAAAGCAGAACAGAGGGGCATGTGCCCTAGTGGTTAAGACACTGTGCTGTCAACTGGAAGGTTGACAGTTTGAGACCCAAGTACTAGGTAACTGGGTGAACTCCCGTTCCTTGCCCCAGCTCCTAGCCACCTAGCCGTTCAAAACAGTGGTGGGATTCAAATGGTTTTGCTACTGATTCTGTGGGCATGGCTTAGTCGGTGTGGTTTCGTAGGTGTGGCAGGGGAAAGGATACTGTAAAACCTCCATTCCCACCCCACTCCTGAAGGAAGGTTCCTGCAAAGTGCCGTTCCCTCCCCACCCCACTATCCTGCTTTCCAGCTCCGTTCTCCTGTGCAGGGCAACAAAAGAAGATCCAGCCAATCAGCTGGGACTCGGGAGGCGGAGAACACATGAGGGTGGGGACAGTCAGAGGTGCCATTTGCCGGTTCTCCAAACTACTCAAGATTTCTGCTACCGGTTCTCCAGAACTGGTCTGAACCTGCTAAATACCACCTCTGGTTCAAAAGTAGGAAAACTTGAGTAGATAAATAGGTACCAGAGAAGGAGGCGGCTGGATGCAGTCCCTGAAGCAGTTGGGGTGAGCTTAAATGGACTCCAGGGGATGGTAGAGGATAAGAAGGCCTGGAGGAATGTTGTCAATGGGGTCATGATGGGTCAGACACAACTTTGCAACTAACAACAACAACAACAACAACAACAAAAGTTTAACATTTAACATGTAGGACCACCCTGGATGGGTGCTGAAAAAACAACAATGAAGTTATTTTTCCTCCTTTTTCCTGAGTGAATTCAGAATTGGACCCTGAGATTTCCACCACGCATAGCTGGTGTGTTGCTACTCAAGACAATGGGCTCCACATAGCCTGCATTCATAGCTGAAATCAGATGTTTGCCAGCCACACTGCAGAGACAGATCAAAGCTTGCCGTTCCAAACCAATTCTATCCGGCCATTTTGCAACCCTCCCAGGATCTCCTGGGCTGCGTAACTGTCACTTCTCATCGACATCCTTGCTTATCATGGCCAGAAGCTTCTGGCAGGTCTCTGCTGCTGCCAAAACCAAGTATCTGCTGGAGAGAACATTTGGCTGAGTGATTGATGGGAGGCAGTGGCTGCCTGTTAAGTCAGTGTCAAGCAGCCTCACGTTAGCTCCTTCACTCAGTCGAGAATGACTGTAGATGAAAGGGAGAAAATAGAATTGGTCCCGTTTTTATGCTTAAGGTACCGAGGGGTGGGACAGGCGAGGAGTTAAATCATGTATGTAAGAAACCACCAGAAGAAATATCAACTTTGACCCTGCCATCCTTGCCATTGTGTTCCTTGAGGATAAATGTCTGCAGAGACACTCAATCATCTAGGTCATGGTGGCCCCAAAGATATTTTATTTTGTTTGTTTTTTTCCAAAAAAAGACAGCTGGACTTTCTTGTTTTGTTTTTTTTTTCTCTCTGAAAATGTTTTGCTTCTCATCCAACAAACTGACTGAACTAAAGAAGTTTGGATTGTATAAACAGAGGCGTAGAATCCAATCAACCACTTTATAAAGCCTTAGTAAGGTCACACCTGGAATTATTTTATCCAGGTTTGGTCACCAAGTTACACAGAAGATGTTGAGATTTGGGGGGAGAAGTGCAAAGAAGAGCAACTAAGAAGATTCGAGGCCTGGAGACAAAAATATATGAATTAACAGTTGCAGGATTTGGGTAGAAAAATGAAGACTGGTGGGACATGATAGCAGTCTTCCAGGATTTGAGGGGCTGCCACTGAGAAGAGCGGGTCAATTTATTCTCCAAAGCACCAGAAGGCAGGACAAGAAACAAGGGATGGAAATTAATCAAGGGAGAGAAGCAACCTGGAATTAAGGAGAAACTTTCTGATAGTGAGGACAAACAGTTTGCTTTCAGGAGATGTGGGTAGTCCATCACTGGAGGTTTTTAAGAAGAGACTGGACAGTCACTTGTCTGAAATGATATAGAATTTCCTGCACAGTTGTGGTCACATGATTTCTCATTTAGTAGCTACTTCGCTTAATAACCAAGATCCCACTCTCAATTGTGCTTGTTAAATTTGATTAAAGGTTGTTACCTTTACTCAAATATTTGGGGGGAGGGGAAGAAGGGATATATGTGTGTGTGTGTGTGTGTGTGTGTGTGTGTGTTTTATGAGGTTTTTGTGGGTATTTGTATGTGGATCTTTGGTTATTCGGGTTTTCTCCCATGTAAAATTGGAAGTATCTTGGTGACGTTTCGATGAAGTCTCATTCGTCATCTTCAGGCTTGTGTCTTCGGCTTTGTGCTTCTCGGAGTAATGTGAGCTTGCAGCTGCTTCTTCCTTTTAACTGCTAGTGGGGGTGTTACTTGATTGTGTGGGGGCTTGGCTGTGTTCTGATTGGCTGGGGGTGTGTTCTGTTCAGGTGGGGGCTTGGTTGTGCTCAGGTTAGTCTTAGTTGCTGGGGGATTTGAGCTGGTGAGCTGTGATCATGCTGTTTGGATTCGCATTTGTGGTCATGCCACATCTTCATGGTGGGTGTCAGTTCGCTTCATGTATGGGTCGGAGGGGTTTGAAGCGGGTAGTGATGCAGCTGCGGTACAGCTTCTGGTCCGTGGTCGTGTCTCATCTTCTGTGTGGGTGTGAGTCTGCTTTCTATGTGGAAGTGTGGTGGTAGCATCTTGTGTGGCCCTCGTGCATGTGGGTCTGGTGTCATTCTTCATGTTAGGTACTCATTTGTTCATGAGGGCGGGTTTCCAAATGGCTGGTAGGTGTGAGGTATCATCTCATTTATTCATGCTGTGTGGGCGTTTTTCTATCTCTATGGCTTCTCTGATTATTCTGCTGTTGAAGTGTTCGGTTTTGGCGATAGTTCTGGTATTTTTAAAGTCAGTCTCATGTCCTGTGGCTTTGAGGTGTTGGACCAGGGAAGAGGTTGGTTCTTCTTTTTTGATTGAGTTCTTGTGTTCTTCAATGCATGCACTTATTCTTCTAGTTTGTCCGATGCATGTGGTGGGACAGGCGGTGCAAGGGATTTTGTATACTCCTTGGTTTTCTAACTCAATTTTGTCTTTAGGGTTTCTTAGAATGGTGGATATTTTTCTGTTTGTGCAGAATGCTGTTTTGATGTTGTGTTTTTGGAGGATGTTGCTGATTTCGTCTGTAGTGCCTTTTATATATGGGAGGAGGGCTTTGCCGTTTTCTTGTTCTCTGTCTTGGATTTTGGTTGGGGTTTCTTTTTGGATTAGGAGGGTAATCTTCTTTCTTTGGAATTCATTGGCTGTTAGTACTTTAGTGAGAGTGTGTAGTTCAGTTTTTAGGTGTTGACACACCATCTACCAGAAGAAAACACATACAAGCTGCTATCTACACGCACTCTCACACCACCACCCAGCACAGATCAATTCCGTAGCCAAGACACTCATCTCCAAAACAAAATGCTTAGCCGACGAACAACATGCCAAGCTGCACTAAAAGCCTCCAATACAGGAAACACAATGTTGCCAGCCAATCAAGACAAAAAAAAAAAAAAAAGCTACAAAACAGACAGAAGATATTAGAAACACCAATCAAGCAGAACACAGCAAACTCCAAGACCAATAAACACAGACCAAGACTCCCAACCAATCAGGTTGAAGAAAAAAACATTCCGGCACAGCAGTTGGCTAGCCCCAAATTGAAAACTAAAACAGCTGTGAAAGTCTGACTCACAGATGAACACAATACAGAAGCCTGATGATGGCAGATGAGATTCTGCCGAAATGTTGCTACAACTTTAAAAGCACAACTACAATGACATAGGAAAATACCCGAACAAAGCTGAATACCATACAAACACACACACACACACACACACACACACACACACACACACACATACACATACACATACACATACACATACATATATATGTGATGAAATGTCTATAAGAAATATATATATTGTTTTCTTACAGACATTTTATTTCCAAACTAGGTAACTTCATCAATGCTACAAGGACATAGGATAAGCACTAATGATGTTATCTAGTTGAGTAATGAAATGTCTGCAAGAAAACCACCAAGCTCAGAGAGCACCAAGCACCCCACATTTCAACCCTGAGCTATGCAGATTCTCTTTTATCAAGACATTATTGAAACATCCATTTTCAGAGCTTGTTGACTTGGGAAATGCTGAATATTTCTCAAACAGAGCCCCAAAATACATGTTGCTTTCTCTTGTCACACTACAGCAGCTCTCAACCCCCACCCCCAAAAAAATCACATATACATAAATATTTAAATTTCACTAACACATTTTCACACGTTTGACCTGAACAGGCTTCTCTGCATTAGCATTGAAGGCTTTTTCGTTTGTTTGTATATTTGTTTTTTTTTTTTAGTGTTGAATGGAGCAGAACGAAAGTCTCGGGAGAACAATTTTGCGTAAACAGGCGTCCAGAGAATTTCTTTTCCTTTTCTTCTTCTTCTCCTAGAAAATATGTCTCCTTTGCAGAATTTCCTCCTAACATTTGTCACCATTTGTGGCAGTTTCTTTTTGGCTTCCGCAATGCCTAAGAATAAAATATTTGATCCAAAGTAGGATGAGACAGGGACGCGGTGGCTCAGTGGCTAAGACGCTGAGCTTGTCGATAAGAAAGGTCGGTAGTTCAGCGGTTCGAATCCCTAGCACCGCATAACGGAGAGAGCTCCCATTACTTGTCCCAGCTTCTGCCAACATAGCACTTCGAAAGCATGTAAAAAATGCAAGTGGAAAAATAGGGACCACTTTGGTGGAAAGGTAACAGCGTTCCGTGTGCCGTCGGCATTTAGTCCTGCCAGCCACATGACCACGGAGACGTCTTTGGACAGTGCCGGCTCTTCTTCGGCTCTGTAACAGAGATGAGCACCACCCCCTAGAGCCTGAAACGACTAGCATGGATGTGCAAGGGGAACCTTTACCATTATGATGAGACAGGTAAATATATTAGCCAGGTTGTTACCACATTTCCTGCTATTGTGAAACAGGAAATGCTTGTAGAGGAATCTGCATTACAAGTAGTCCTTGACTTACAGTAGTTCATTTAGCGACTGTTTAAAGTTACAATGGCACTGAAAAATAGTGACTTATGACTGTTACGAAGCATTGCAGCATCTTCATGGACACGTGATTGAAATTCAGATGCTAGGCAACTTGCATGTACTTATGACCATGTCCCAGAGGGGCCCGCGTGCATTGCCTTCTGGGTGAAGACACGCAAGCATGAGCTTGCAGTTATCGGCATGGGACCCAAAAGGTTAGCCACCACTGCTTTAGACCAAGGGTCTTCAAACTTGGCAAGTTTAAGACTTGTGGACTTCAACTCCCAGAATTCCTGAGCTAACATGGCTGGAGGAGGAATTCTGGGAGTTGAAGTCCACGAGTCTTAAAGCTGTCAAGTTTGAAGACCCCTGCTTTAGATCAATGAGACCAAGTCTTACTCAGACCAAGAGTGTAGGTCAAAAAGATGGATTCCCCAGAAGTGGTAACACAACCGGTGGAAATAAGGTTGTCATTTCTCTAGATTAGGGATCCTGTTGTCAAACTTAATATTCTTATATGTTGTTCTTTACAGTCAACTAGACTTGCCTCCCCATACGGGAGGCAAGCCAAAAAGAGAAGAAATGAAACATCCCAAGAGAATGAGAGATGATGGATAGGAAGGACTCTTTAAAAAGAAGATGAAGATTGGCTGTATTAAAAATTAGAATACATTAAAATTAGAAACAGGGGGAATATTGTGATACATATTTTTACATAATGCATTTAAAATGAATGTTAGAGGTTAAGACTAGATTTTGAAGAAGGATGTTATTAGGTATGTTCAAAAATAATGCTATTACTTATTATCAGGAGGATGTAGCAAATATTGAATAACTGAAAAATGAAGGATTATGTGCAACTACAGATATGTATAATAACATTAGATCATGCCAGTCTGATTAATGTAGTAATTTTTATTTGCATTAACCTTACTTTTGTACCAAAATGAATGACACTAAGATGCCACACTGTCCATGAAATGATACTGATGTATGTTTAAAAAAAATCTTTACAAAAAAAAAAGAGAACTAGAAAATGCCTTTTGGTAGTGTTGATCAAGATTATGGTGATCAAGAATCTTGGTTTATGAAGATAAAGCAGGAATGGTTAAATTGACTACTTTATTGAAAGAAAAGAAAATAGAATTCTTTATTGGCCAAGTGTGATTGGACACACAAGGAATTTGTCTTTGGTACAAATGCTCTCAGTGTACATAAAGGAAAAGATACATTTGTCAAGAGTCAAGAATCATCAGGTACAACACTTGATGATAGTCATAGGGTACAATAAGCAATCAATTATTTGGATATCCTTTTTGGAATTTGTGCTTGTGGAAAAAAAAAAAATGAAATTCTGACCTTGGTTTTTGTTGATTAGAAAGATTTGGTGTTATAGGAATGGCTAGTTATATATCAGTGTGTAAGAGCACAAAGTTGAAGTTTCATGTGTTCACCAGGAAGAATTTTCCCCTTTTCTTTCTTCTTCTCTTCCCCCTTGTATCTCACACACCCCTTTCCCTGTTCCCTTTCCCTCTCTTAATTTCCTATTTTCTTTTCGTCTTTGTATTTTATACAGTAAAATAAAAATGATAAATGTTAAAGGATCTTGCCTTATGACCACAATTGAGCTCAACATTTCTGTTGTTAAACGAGACGTTTGTTAAGTGAGTTTTGGCCCTATTTTATGACCTTTCTTGCCTCAGTTGTTAAGTGAATCACCACAGTTGTTAAGTGAGACACACAGTTGTTAAGTGAATCTGGCTTCCCCACTGACTTTACTTGTCAGAAGGTCGTAAAAGGGGATCATGTGACCCCAGGATATTGCAACTGTCATAAATATGAGTCAGTTGCCAAGTGTATGAATTTTAATCAAGTCACCATGGGGATGCTTCAATGGTTGTATGAAAAATGGTCCTAAGTCACTTTTTTCAATGCCGTTGTAACTTTGAATGGTCACTAAATAAACTGTTGTAAGTCGAGGACTACCTGTATTGAAATGGCTGAAATAAAAAGAAGAAACGAGTTGTAATAATATGTAATTGTCCACAGCTCAGGAGGAATATGACAGAAACTCACCATCTTCATTTAACAACCCCCATAATCCCTTGTGGGATGGAGTCTGGGCAACTGAATGGAGCTAGCAGAGTTTTTGAATGGCCGGATGCCCTTCCTGTTGCCAATGCGGAGTGTTGTTCAGCAGATACATTCTCATTGTCCCCAGAGAGAGAAATACCCGCCTCTAACCTAGGATCGAACTCACAGCCTCCTGATTCACCTCTAGGCCACCATGCCACTCTAGATAGGGGCAACTACAGTAGTTTCTTTCGAAATCTGCTCCTAAAATGTACTGAACAAGCCACAATGTTGTAGCAACGTTTGCTTTTTAATCTACTTTCATGCAAATGGATGTTTTCTTACCTGCGTAATCCCACAAACCACACGAAGTATAAAAGCATGTTGAACAGATCGTTTGGGGATCTTCCAGCTTTCAAGGAGGACTCACCTTAGTCCAGATCTGAATAAAGGGGTGCCTTAGAGAGAATTGAATTTTGCCTTTTGGTCCGTGCTGGGCCGTCCCTAGCATTCCTGCTTGAGAGTGAGCCAAGTCAATTATTTCAATGCCCTGCATTCTAGATTCATAGAGTAGGTCACAACTTTGTTCTCAGTGACATTCCTTCAGATATGTGAAGTCTGCAATCTTGGAACCTTCTTGACATTAAACATTCTCAGTTCATCCTATTTCTTTGCAGAGGCTATAGCTTCTAGACCCCCGGGTGATTCTTGCTGCCCACCTCTTAGCCTTTTGCAAAATGTTTTGGGCATCCCTTGGGACAGGTGGTTTTCTAACTGAACCAGAATAAAGTAAAATGTAACTTCCTGGGACCTAGAAACCATCCTTTATGGATGAAATATAAAATGCCATCTATGTGTTCAAGCCATCTCGCCTAATGGCTCACGTGTTTTTGCCCTTAATTGCTCTTCCCAGATCTAATTCACAAGGATCTGTTCTGTTCTGTTCTGGTCCATTCTGTTCTGTTCCGTTCCATTCCATTCTTTCCTGTTGTTCTGTTCTGTTGTTCCATTAGTCCAGTGAAATGCAGTGCAGTCAGGGGTGGGAAACAATTTTTTTAACAACCAGTTCTCTGGGCGTGGCTTAATTGGTGGGTGTGGCTTGCTGGTCATGTGACTGGGTGGGCATGGCCAACTCGATGTCACTCACATCAAGGGGCGCTTCTCCTCTCATGACAGTGAGGATGCTGCAATGGTCATGAGTGTGAAAAATGGTCATAGATCACTTTTTTCAGTGCCATTGTAACTTTGAATGGTCACCAGTTTTAGACCAAAACTCATAAAGATTGCGTAAACTCACGTTTGAATGTCAATCTTTCTAGCTAGCCGAGAAGCCTTGCTGAATGTCACCCATCTTGGTTCCTTGTCATTAAAAGCTTCTCTCTGGCAGCTCTGCTTCATTATTCGATTATTTCTTCAAAGTGCTAACTCCAACAGGGGAGTATTTCCTCCCAACAGCAGTGTAAAAAGCTTAAAACAATCCTTCCCCTTTAAGAAAGTACCAGCAAAGAAAAAAAAAACCTCCTTCAGAGACAGTAAGTCTGGGCATACTGCCAAGAATGCAAGAAGGGTGGGAAAAAAACAAAAGGAGATTTCTTCCAACAACCGGTTCTCTGAACTGCTTGGAAAGTTACAACTGGTTCTAGCAAATAGGTGAGAACCTGTAGAATCCCACCCTTGAGTGCAGTCCATTCTTTGCTGTCTTGTTCTGTTCCATTCTGTTATCCTAATCTAGTCCAGTCTAGTCTAATTGAGTCGATCTATTCTACCCTACTCTACTCTACTCTACTCTACTCTACTCTACTCTACCCTACCCTACCCTACCCTACCCTACCCTACCCTATCCTACTCTGCTCCGCTCCGCTCCACTCCAATTTCTATAGCTCTATTCTATTCTTACCAAACCAGGTATCCCCATCCCCATTTTAAAAACAGATAGTCCTCAACTTACAACAGTTCATTTAGTGACCGTTCCAAGTTACAATGACACTGGAAAAGTGACATGACTATTTTTCACACTTAGAACCGTTGCAGCATCCCCCGTGGTCACATGATGAAAATTCAGACGCTTGGCAACTGACTCGTATTTATGACAGCCGCAGTGTCCCGAGCTCGTGTGATCTCCTTTTTCAGATTTGAAAATATCTCCCACCTCAGCTTCACCTTTATTTTAGCGGCATATTTAGGGAGACTGCAAAAACAAAGGGATTGGGAATTCGTAGTCCTACCTTACAGGTAAGTTTTTCCGTTGCTTGCTTATACGTTTTTATTTCATTGGAGGTTTTCTTGAGAAGGATGCATTTGTCCTGTTCACCGGGTTTACCTTAAATTTCTCTTAGATTTATACATCATTATAAATCATCCATGAAAGCCAAGGCTATTGTTATATATGATGCAGTACACCCTGTTTCCCCAAAAATACAACCTACCCTGAAAGTAAGTCCTAGCTTGATGTTTACATTTGTTCCCAAAATAAGCCCTACCCCCCAAAATAAGCCCTAATTAAGATCCTGCCCACTCCAGAGTGCACAGGTAAAAATTAAGCTCGGGTGTGGATGGGAGGGGATGGAGCTGCCCTACCTTTGGACAGTTGTAGACAGGCCTCACACACCCCAACACCTGCCTTGCCAGCCCATTTCTTCTGCAGCCAGCAAGGTTTCCTAAAGGCCTCTCTAGCTGATAACAGAGCCCCAGATTGATCCAGAGCTCTGTTATCAGCTGCAGAGGCCTTCAAGAAAGACTTGCTGGCCACAGAAGAAGAAATTCCTGAAGACATCTGATAGCGAAAAGCAGGCCAGGGCGATGTGCACAAGTGAGGTTGCTCAGTGGATGACTTCCCCCGAAAATAAGACCTGGTGCCTTTTTTTGGTGGTAAAAAAAACATAAGAAAGGGTCTTATTTTGGGGAAAACATGATAGTTCCTTATCACGTTAGTCTCAGCGTAGATAGGGACTAAGAAAAGAAAGCATGACATATACAGTGGGTCCCTCATGTAATTTCTAATGCAATGGATCCTTCCACTAAGCCCTCTGCTCAATTCATTACAACCAGGAAAAAAAAATGACAACTTGAAGGGGAAAAAAAAAAAAAGCAATGTTTAACACCGTTGAGAAAAATGTCTCCTTTGCCAAATTGGGGCAAAAAGAAGAAGAAGGAAGAGCACTTGAAATTGTTTCTTCCTGATTGAGCTGTAGATTAATTGATGTGGAAAAGATAGCATGTCAACCGACTTCAACCAAGCATGACAACCTCTTGACGTTCTTCTCCCTCTTACTGACCGAAAGTCCCTGTGTCACGCGCCAATAAATTACACATCTGTCTTTCCTTAAATAGATAAATAAGCAATCCAGCTGTCCAGTTGGTACTGAATGACAGCTCCAATGAATTTCAGACAGGCTGTCAAAGCAAAGGGGAGGTCAAACTGTCCAACTATTTACTAAGTCTGCAGAACTATTGCTGTTAATCCTCTCATCGTTCCTATCACGCATCCCCTCCCACTTGTGACTGTATGAATGTAACTTTGTCACTTGTATCCTTATGATTTATATTGACTGTTTCCTAGTATGATTTGGTTGCTTATTTGTACTATATGACTATCATTAAGTGTTGTACCGTATGATTCTTGATGAATGCGTCTTTTATTTTATGTACAGTGGGAGCATTTGCACCAAGACAAATTCCTTGTGTGTCCAATAAAGAATTCATTCACTCACTCACTCACTCACTCATTCATTTATTCATTTATTCATTCATTCAAAGGACCCCAGGTTGCATTCCAGTCTTTAAACCTTAGAAGGTCTTACTTGTCTAGTTAAAAAAACAAAAACCATTGTTATGAATGGTTGAATATAAGAATAAGAATAGTATGGATAAGAAAAATGTATACAAATGTATATAAATGAATATAAACATATGGAGATCTGTACATGTAACAATGATGTCACTGTGTTGTCAAAGAAGAGAATGAGATATGTAAATTTGAAACAGTATAATAAAAATAAAAAATAAATAAAAAACTAGCGATTTATCATATTTTGCTGCCCAGCTCTTTCATTGGCTACTTAATCAAGCATTGTGGCGTATGCATTCACTAAACATACTTGAGATGGGTTAGAATTGACGCTACTAAAATATCAATTTTTTTAATGGTTCAAAGAAAGGGGAGAACGTTTGCTTAAGGCTGCACGTAGCCTCTGAGCTCATCTACAGTTGGTGACATGGTCTTTGGGTTCTGAAGTAGGAAAAAAAAATCTGGAAGGCAGGGGTTAAATTAGAGTTATTGTTGCTTTTCCATGCAAAACATAAAGGAGAACAAAAAAATAAATAAATCTTACCCACCCATTATATGTAAAATGGCTCCACCCACCTCGCATGATCACATATCCATCCTACCCTCTGCAACATTTCCCTGCATCCCCCAAGAAAAACATTACAAAAGTGTACCCGAGCCCTGAGTTCTAGTAATAATCTATTTATTTTAATTTTATTTATTTGATTTCCCTATACCTCCACCCCTTTATTTACTTTTTTAATAACTCAAGGCAGCAAACATGCATAATACTCATCCCCAAAGGTGCTTTTTTTCAAAAGACAACTTAATTTTCTTCGTTTTTTTTTTCCTTTGAAGACGTTTAGCTTCTCATCCAAGAAGCTTCTTCAGCTCTGACAGGATGATGAAGGATGGAAGGATTGACGTTCCTTGCAGACAGCTGGTCATTTGCATCATTTTTAGGGAGTTGTTGAGGCCACCTGGAGGTTTGTCTGTGTCCTCAGGGTCACCTGAATGGTGCAAATGGGTGTGGAGACTTCTTGGCTGCAGGATGTTTTTCTGCCGTTGTCCCGTGTTGAAGACAGGTGCGGCAGTTGGGGAAGAGTCTGTGTTGTTTTGAGTGCTGCGTGTGTGCAGGAAATGATCTTTGAGCGCAGCGTGCATGCACAATGCACTCAGAACTGGTAGTGCACAATTTGGAATCCTACCACTGATAGCCCCCCCCAGTATTGGTCAGAAAAGTGCTTTAGGCTGAAAATGGGCCATGCGGGGGCCGTTTGCATCCCGCAGTGCCCCATTTTGGCTGCCAGAGGCACCGTGGGCCAATCCTTTGTTATTTCCAGGCCAGCCTCACAGGCCAGATTTAAGTACCCCATGGGCTGGATCCAGCCCACAGGCCTTGAGTTTGACACCCCTGCAATAGACAACTTTAGGATGAAAAGGACTAAGTGAAAAGCAGACATTAAAACGAGCACCCAAATAAGAGGAAACAAATGAATTGGTGAGAACAAAGCCACTCTTTTCGCTCTTGATCAGCAGTTTGGTTTGTCTATCTCTTTGTTTGCTTTTGTTTGTTTTCACGAACAGATATGCTTCTTTTGTGAGCAACAGGATGTGGCTTGTGTATTAACATTAACAACAGAGACAGGCTCCATTCTTGTTCTACCGAAATCAAGACTGAAAACATCTGTCTAAGAGACGTTCTTCTTCCAATCCGCCTCCAAGTATGTTACTTAATAGTAAAATAATAAGGAGGCAATGAACAATAAACAAGCAGTGCAGGAACTGGATATGTCTAGTTTGATGAAAAGAAGGACTGGGGTGACATGATAGCAGGGTTCCAGTATTTGAGGGGCTGCCCCAAAGAAGAGGGAGTCAAGCTATTCTCCAAAGCACTAAGGGCAGGACAAGAAGCAATGGGTGGAAACTAATCAAGGAGAAAAGCAACCCAGAACTAAGGAGGAATTTCCTAATTGTCAGCCCCTTAGAGATTGGAACACTTTTATCACTTCACACACACACACACCCAATTCTTCTTTTCATCAAACTAGACATATTCAATTCCTGCAACCATTCATAGGTTTTTGTCAAGGATGAAATTTTGGCAGCTACGTGCCTCATGGTTTCAACTTGCCATTAGTTTCGTTTAGTTTACTTTATTGTCATTGCACTTCGTACAACGAAATCAAACACCATCTTCAGTGCACATCATGACCATGAAAATAAACACAAACATACATCCTTCACCCTCCACACATTGAATTGAAAACCCCCGACACCACACCAACACTGCACTATACAGTAGAATTCAACAGAGCTACATCCCCTGGGATAGAAGCTGTTTTTCAGCCGATTTCTCCTTGTTTTTATTATCCTGTACCGTCTGCCAGATGGTAATACTTTAAAAAAAAAAGGGTGCCCAGGATGTGATGGATCTTTGAGGATGTTTTGAACTTTCTTAAGGCAGCAGGAGCTTTAAAGCTCTTCCAAAGAGGGGAGAGGGCAGCCAATGATCTTCTGGGCAATGACATTAACCCTCTGGAGTGCTTTCCTATCTGCCTCTGTGCAATTGGCAAACCCTACAGAGGTGCAGTATGTTAAAATGCTCTCTATGGTGCAGCGGTAGAAGGTCACCAGCAGTTTCTCATTCAGTTGTTGTTTCCTGAGAAGTCTCAGGTAGTATAATCTCTGCTGGGCCCTTTTGACCAAGGCTACAATGTGAGCACCCCCAGGTCAGGTCCTCTTCTAGGGTAACACCCAGAAACTAAAAACTGGCCACTTGCTCCACTCGGTCAGTGGGAGCTATAAAGCTCTTCCAAAGAGAGGAGAGGGCAGCCAATGATCTTCTGGGCAATGACTGAGTATGGGGTGGAGAGAAGTGTTGTTTTCCAATGGGTTAGTTGGAGAAACGAAACTTATACAATTCAGCGGAAGATCGTGAGATCCTGGAACCATTTCAAGGACATCGCAACAGGTGCGGAGTTGAAGCAGGTGGATCCCATAACAAAGATAACTTGTTCAGATGGATTACGTGAGAGGTTGGGGATTTGGGTGGGGAAAGTATTGTTTCATTCTATGAACTGGTGTTTGGGAACAAATAACAGATAACAGTTAAACAGAGTTGGAAGGGACCTTGTAGGTCATCTAGTCCAACCCCCCGCCCAAGCAGGAGACCCTACACCATTTCTGACAAATGGTAGTCCAATCTCTTCTTGAAAGTCTCAAGTGATGAAGCTCCCACAACTTCCGAGGGAAACTTCTGTTCCATTGGTTGATTGTTCTCACTGTCAGAAAGTTTCTCCTTATTTCCAGGTTAAATCTCTCCTTGTTCAGTTTCCATCCATTATTCCTTAGAGTTCATTTTGCCTTGATGTTAGCATGTAGCATATTCAGTAAACAGTAAGATTTTTGGAAATGAAATGATCCTGGTGTTTGTTCTGACCCAAACCCTTTTTCAATAAAACAAACATGAACCTTTTAATTATTCTTATGAATCCCTGGTTAAAAGGTTGCTGCAAACTAATTAACTTTGATAAGCACAAGCCTCGCCAAAACTGTGCAAGGCTGCCAAGAATAACAGATAAGGTTACCTAGAAATATTTTACAACACAAGTGTCTTCAAATACCAACTAAGATACTGCAATGTCCATGAGGCTCGAGTTTCAAAACGTCTTTGCCTTCTGCAAAGAAGGTTAGTTTCACAGCTGGCTTTTATCTTCTTGAAGGAGGGGCCATTACCTTGCAGCCTTACTCCTCAGTCGCCCATGCTGCTGCAGCTGCTCTTTCCTGTGAGCAGCCCTGCGTGCATGCACACTTGGCACAGGCTCCTCGGGAACCTCCTCGGCGCTGCTGCCAGGCCCCACAATCTCTGAAGGCAGCAGTCCACTCCCTAATGGTCCTGGCCCCTCATCCAAGTCCTCGCTCTCCTCAGCCATCCGCACCTGCTGCCGGCTAACCATCACAGTGTTTTATTTAGATTCTGACAGTTTTAGTCTCCGGTCCCATAATCGTCTTTGTTGCTCTTTTCTGTACTCTTTCCAGTGTCTTAATTGGAGATAGCCATTTTTGATTGCCACAAATAACAATTCTGTGTCGTTGTTTTAAATACACACCTAATATGTGTATGCTCAGCCTGATGACTTTACATTTTATGAAATGTATACAATTTATCTTCCACCTTTCAGCCAGGAGCTCACAACGGTCCACATACGCAGACATGAACCCCTGAGCATAGGCTGGAGTGAACTGATTTCTCCATATTTTTTTTCTGATTTCCTTTTTTAAACCCTCTTTTATTTTCTCCTCCATTGATCAGCTGTTCTTCTCCCCCTAGCAGGAGTAGGATGAAGTCCAAAAAGGTCAAGACATCAATCGGAAAGAGAATCACCACCTCACCAAAGCGGACACTTTGGCGGAAGTTGCTCCAGGCGCTGGGTTTTGATGTTTTTTTTGCAACGTAGCCTGAAGGGAGCTTTTGTAAATAGGATGTCTATTGCTATTTTATTGGGGGAAGTGAAAAGAAATAGAAAGCTTAGTGTCTGTAACATCTCTACTTTGCTTTTAGTCTTCAGAAGATACAAGGATAGGACAGGCTGTTCAAAAAGGGAGGCCTTTGGCAAATATACAATGCCCTTTATGTTCCTTATGACAGCTCCTCTTAATGGCCTATTTTTAGCCCTCGGAAATGCCCTGCAGGTTGAAACTAACAATGAATGCCGTGAGTGTCAGTTTACAAAAAGACATACAGAGAGACGGAGAGAGTGAAAGAGAGAGTGGGGAAAGAGAGAGAGAGAGAGCGAAAGATAGAATGAAAGAGAACGAGAGAAAGAGAAAGGGAGAGAGTGAAAAAGAGAGAAAGAGTGAGAGAGAGACAGTGAAAGAGAAAGAAAGAGAGAGGGGGTAAAAGAGAAAGTGAAAGAGAGTAAGTGAAAGAGAAAGTGAGAAAAAGAAAGAGAGGGAGAGACTGAAAAAGAGAGGGAAAGAGTGAGAGAATGTGAGAGAGACAATGAAAGAGAGAAAGAAAGAGAGAGAGTAAAAGAGAAAGTGAGAGAAAAAAGATAGAATGAAAGAGAACGAGAGAAAGAGAAAGGCAGAGTGAAAAAGAGAGAGAAAGAGATTGTGAGAAAGACAGTGAAAGAGAGAGAGAGGGTAAAAGAAAAAGAGAGACAGTAAGAGAAAGAAAGAGAGAGGGAGAGAGTGAAAGAGAGAGAGAAAGAGTGAGAGAGAATGTGAGAGAGACAGTGAAAGAGAGAGAGAAAGGAAGAGAGGCTAAAAGAGAAAGTGAAACAATAAGTGAAAGAGAAAGAAAGATAGTGAAAGGGAAAGAAAGAATGGGAGAGAGAGTGGGAGAGAGACAGTGAAAGAGAGAGAGAGAAAGGGAGAGAGATAGTGAAAGAGAGAGAGACAGAGAAGAGAAGGAGAGAGAAAGTGAAAGAGAGAGGGGGAGAGAGAGAGATGATTACAAGTCTCCTTTTTTCTCTTAGTGACCTCAAGGGCAATTATTTGTTTCGGCTGATGAATTTCATTACAGGTTAAATCCCATCAGTTCATTAGTTACTTTGCAAAAGAAAAAATACTGCCTCAATTTACTCTGTGTTCTAAAGCTACTTTTACAGAAATGACACAATAGCACTGTGGCTATGAACCTTGCCTGGTAAACCGAAGGTTGTAGTGATACTTTCTTCTATTACTATTTTTGTTTTTCCCTGCATCAGTACTTTACTCTGTGCTACTTAAAATAAGCCCAGTCGTGCACCATCCATCTCTTGTACCATATACGACTGGGAGAATGATGAAACTCAGCTCCTGTCCATCTAGCAGTTTGAAGGCCTGCATGTGCGAGTAGATAAATAGGTACCACTTCTGTGGGAAGGTAACAGAGTTCCGTGCACCTTGGCATATAGTCATATGTTTCTTGTCCATTACTTCTTGTCCTGCCTTCAGATGCTTTGGAGAATAGGTTGACTCCAGAGGTGGTCATTCAGCAGGTTCTGTCCAGTTCTGGAGAACTGGTAGCGGAAAATTTCAGTAGTTTGGAGAACCGGCAAATGCCACCTCTGACTGGCCCCGCCCCCATCTATTCTAACGGTTGCAGGAACTGGGCATGGCTAGTCTAGTGAAGAGAAGGACCAGGGGAGACATGATAGTGGTCTTCTAATATTTGAGGGGCTGCCACAGGGAGGAGGAAGGGGTCAAGCTATTTTCTAAAGCTCCTGTAGGCCAGACAAGGAATAATGGATGGAAACTGATCAAGGAGCGATTTAACCTGGAAACAAGGAGAAACTTTCTGACAGGGAGAACAATCAATCCATGGAACAGAAGTTGTCCACGGAAGTTGTGGGAGCGTCATCACTTGAGACTTTCAAGAAAAGATTGGACTACCATTTATCAGAATAGTGTAGGGTCTCCTGCTTGGGTGGAGGGGTTGGACTAGATGACCTACAAGGTCCCTTCCAACTCTGATTATCTGTATCTGTATTCTCTGCCTCCCTAGTCCCAGCTGATCAGCTGGGTCTTCTTTTGTTGCCCTACACAGGAGAAAGGAGCTGGAAAGCAGGTTAGTGGGGTGGGGAGGGAATGAAGATTTTGCAGTATCCTTCCCCTGCCACGCCCATTGAGCCACGCCCACAGAACCAGTAGTAAAAATTTTTTGAATCCAACCACTAGTTGACCCCTCTTCCTTGAGGCAGCCCCTCAAATACTGGAAGACTGCTATCATGTCACCCCTAGTCCTTCTTTTCGTTAAACTTGACATACCCAATTCCTGTGACCGTTCTTCATATGATTTAGCCTCCAGTCCTCTAATCATTTTTGTTGCTCTTCTCTGCACTCTTTCTAGAGTCTCAACATCTCTTTCGTATCATGCAAACAAAACAGGATGCAATATTCCAAGTGTGGTCTTACTGAGGCTTTATAAAGTGGTACTAAGCCTTCAAGTGATCTTGAATCTACCGTATTTACCGGACTAGAGAGCGCATCGGGATATACGCCGCACCCACTAAATTTTAAAAGAAAAAAATATTTTTACATATATTAGCCGCACCAGACTATAAGCCGCAGATATATGTGCGTTGAGTGCGCCAAAAACTACCGGTAGCGTCTTCTTCTTTGCATTGACCTCTTGCGTTTGTCACGTTTTTGCGCCTCCTGATGGCAGTTAGCGAAGAAAAATCTCTAGATAAGCCGCATTGTTGTACAAGCCGCAGGGTTCAAAGTGTGGGGGGGGAAAAGCAGCGGCTTATAGTCCGGTAAATACGGCATCCTTCTGTTGATAAAGCCTAGGATTGCAGTGGCTTTTGGGGTAGGTGCATCCTAGACAGAAAGAAGGCTGTACTAGATAAATGTCCTTATCTTCCATTTTCGTTTTCTGTCCGTGAATAGCTAGCTGTCTGTAAGTGGGACTCTACCTGCTCCTTCAACATGTTGCCAGGCGATTCCCTGTGACCTTGGAATCTTTCTTTAATGTCATTGATGCACCTGGTGTTTATACAGTATATGAAGATGTATATTTTTTGACTGCCTTGTTACTAGACTGTTTATTGTTTAATCTGATCTATGGATGTGGGGTCTGTTTGAAGCTCAGAGCCATCAACGATTGAAGTGGGATATAAATTCCAGTAAATATATAAAAGAAATCGACAGATGTTCCGCAGCAGAAATCTATCCTCAAGCATCAACAGAATGGCAATAGAAAGGGTTATGTCACCAGCCATGCCTTTGAAAGTTGCTGGATTTGTATTCAGCTAGTCATGAATGAGGAGCAAACACTTAGTGTAAGGATCCTTCCTTCCTTCCTTCCTTCCTTCCTTCCTTCCTTCCTTCCTTCCTTCCTTCCTTCCTTCCTTCCTTCCTTCCTTCCTTCCTTCCTTCCTTCTCCATCTCCATCTCCATTCCCTCACTATCTTTCTTCTTATCTTCCTTCCTTCCTCCTCTCCTCCCCTCCCCTTTCCTTCATCCATTCTATTTTTCTTTCCTTTCTCATCCCTTCCCTTCCCCCTCCACTTCCTCTTCCCCTTTCCATTTCCTTTCTTTTCCTTTCCTTTTCTTTCCTCCACTCTCCTCCTATTCTCCTCATCCACTCTATTTTCCCTTCCCTTCATCCACTCTATTTTCCTTTCCTTCCCTTCCCTTCTCTTCCCTTCCTTTCCCTTCCCTTCCCTTCCCTTCCTTCATCCATTCTATTTTCCTTTCCTTTCCTTTCCTTTCCTTTCCTTTCCTTCCTTTCTTCCTTCCTTCCCTTCCCTTCCCTTCCCTTCCCTTCATCCATTCTATTTTCCTTTCCTTTCCTTTCCTCTCCTCCCCTCCTCTTCATCTACTCTATTTTCCTTTCCTTTCCTTAATTATCCCTTTCCTCCCCTTCCGCTTCCTCTTCCCCTTTCCATTTCCTTTCTTTTCCTTTCCTTTCCTCCATTCTCCTCCCCTTCTCTTCATCCACTCTATTTTCCTTCCCTTCATCCACTCTATTTTCCTTTCCTTTCCTTTCCTTTCCTTTCCTTTCCTTTCCTTTCCTTTCCTTTCCTTTCCTTTCCTCTCCTTTCCTTCCTCTCTCTCCTCTCCTCTCCTTTCCTTTCCTTTCCTTTCCTTTCCTTTCCTTTCCTTTCCTTTCCTTTCCTTTCCTTTCCTTTCCTTTCCTTTCCTTTCCTTTCCTTCCCTTCCCTTCCCTTCCCCTTCCTTCATCCATTCTATTTTCCTTTCCTTTCCTCTCCTCTCCTCCCCTCCCCTTCATCTACTCTATTTTCCTTCCCTTTCCTTAATTATCCCTTTCCTCCCCTTCCTCTTCTTCTTCCTCTTCCCCTTTCTTTTCCTTCCCCTTCCTCTTCCCCATCACATCACTGTGCTTTGCACTGTGATTCAAATCTCAAACCAGACAACGCTTCTGATGCTTGGTCAAAGAAGGGCTCCTAATTTTCTTCTTATTAGAAGGCAGGAAACAAAGCTTGCCTTCTCTCGGCCCAGCGGACCAGCCTATCCTTGAGGCGAACATTGGTAATTTGTTCAGAAAGAGTTAGAAATCATGGGGTACGGCAGGCTTCCTGGGGAGATGAAGAAGGAAGACTTCACAGAGAGGAGAAGAAATGGAACACGATGGGTGGGAAGAACACAAAATTCAATAAGTCGGCAAAAATGAGGCTGGAGATAGAACAGCCAGAGGTGCTTCCTTTTTGTTTATTGTGCACTGGGCTTTATCCAAACTCGAATCACGACATGTTTTCATTTCTAGTTTTCATACTTTTTTTTTTGCATTTGGGTTTGATCGCAGCCCATTGCCGATGCCGTTTCATGCTTCAGGTGTTTAAAAGGGCTCATTTGAAAGATGTCCGGTGGGCCTCCATTTTTTCACTGCTCCGAGGCGCTTTTCACACTTCGCCTCTCCCTGCAGGATTTCTTTCCACTCGAAGGCGCTTTCCTCAAGTGAGCCAGAAGCAGGAGTTCTCCGGCGAGATTTCTTTCGACTGAGGCCAAAAAAGGAAAAGGAAGGAGAGAGGGCGGAGGTTCGTTCTCTGAGCTTGTGGGTTGGTTTCCAAACATTTTGCTACCAGGCTAGGTAACATCATCAGTGGAGTTTAGGGGGATGTCGGTGTCGGTGTTCTTCTGTGCGTGCGTGAAGGGAGGGTCTTGTGATGGGTCTTGTGAAGGGTCAGGTGTCAGTCATCAGTGACTTGAGGATGAAGGTTTCGTTCTCCCAGCTTGTGAGTTGGTTTCTGTTCTGACCTAGGTTTCCCAAAAGCACTGTGGTGGTCTCTCATGAAAAGAAGACACTACGCAAAGTTGTCTCGGGATGAGAGCCCAGAGCGAACTCCGAAACCCTCTTTTATTAGAAGCAATCTTTGTTAACGTCCTATCACAAACGCATTACATCACACAACATGCACTGATCATTCGCATAAAGCATACAAGGCTGCAAAGTTTACGTTTGCTACAGTTCTGGTTAGAAATGGCAACAATTTGTCCTTGCTCCTTGCTCCGTATTCCAGCCAACCACCAGAAGGCTCCGTTGTCCTAGCACGTACACAAAGAACAAAGAATCATAGTTCCCACAAGCACAAAGCAGACTCATCATCCTGGTAAAACCCCTTTTATTTCGGTTAAAGTGAATTCCTCTCCAGCAAAGTCCCGGCCAACAGTCTTCCAAGAGATTTCACAACTACAGAGCTAAATTATCAGGCTTGGAGAGCTGCCAGGCTGATAGCTTCCAAATGCCATGCTGTAGCAGCAATTAGAAGTCAGGAAGAGATCTTCACCCTATTGAATTGGACTAACTGTCTCCTGCCAACACCACTCCCCTTTCGCTCCTTTTTTATTCCCTATGGGAGAGGCCATTCACCATCCATCTGAGCCTCTACTCCTGAGTCGACCCTTGTTCTTTAGCTGTTCCTTTCTCCTGGCAGCTCTGCACATGTGCACACACTGGGAACAGGCTCCAGCTGTTCTTCTGCCCCACTGTCAAAGGTGGAATTTGCCGGTTCTCCGAACCAGTCAAAATTTTCGCTACCATACGCCAGAACCAGTCCGAACTGGCTGAATACCACCTCTGCTCATATCTATTATGGTTGCTGTGTTCCACCTTTTGAGACCACCTGAGAAGCAAAGTTAACATTGAAGCCAAATTCAGTTAAAAACCATGTTACTAGTGACAACTAAAAAGACCAAAGAAGTATTTTTTAGTTGAGTCCTGACAACTAGTTTGACAGTTGCTGTGTGATTCACTTAACAGCTGTGGCAAGAAAGGTCATAAAATGGCATAACATTCATTTAATACCTGCCTTGCTTAACAACAGACATTTGGGGCTTAGTTGTAGTCGTACGCCAAGAATTACCTGTACTAAGATAATTTTAGTTTGGGGTTCAACGTGCTGACTGCTGGTTGAATTTGGATTTGCCTTTTCTCTCTCCAAAACTCAATAAATCAATTTGTAGTGGGCCTTTGATTCTTTTTAGGGACTTTGCCTTGCTATATCCTAAGCAGACCACTAGCAAAGAAAGACATGGAAAGACAGACATCTAATAAAGGTATATTAGATAATCAACAAACCAGTAGGAAAAAGTTTGTAGTTTAGTTTAGTTTAGTTTATTGCCATTGCACCTTGTACAACGAAATCAAACACCGCCTTCAGTGCACATCATGACCATGAAAATAAACACAAACACACCTCCTTCACACTCCACACATTGAATTGAAAACCCCCGACACTGCACCAACACTGCACTATACAGCAGAATTCAACAGAGTTACTGCCCTGGGATAGAAGCTGTTTTTCAGCCGATTTGTCCTTGTTTTTATTATCCTGTACCATCTGCCAGATGGTAATAGTTCAAAAAAAAAAAAAAACGGGGTTGCCCAGGATGAGATGAATCTTTGAGGATATTTTGAACTTTCTTAAGGCAGTGGGAGCTATAAAGCTCTTCCAAAGAGGGGAGAGGGCAACCCATGATCTTCTAGGCAATGACGTTAACCCTCTGGAGTGCTGTCCTATCTGCCCCTGTGCAATTAGCAAACCATACAGAGGTGCAGGAAGTTAAGATACTCTCTATGGTGCAGTGGTAGAAGGTCACCAGCAGTTTTTCATTCGGTTGTTGTTTTCTGAGAAGTCTCAGGTAGTATAATCTCTGTTGGGCCCTTTTGACCAGGGCTGCAATGTGAGCACTCCAGGTCACGTCCTCTTTTAGGGTAGGACTCAGAAACTTAAAACTGGCCACTTGCTCCCCTCAGTCTCCATCCATTGTAACTCATAAATCTTGATGAAAAGCAATATAGTCAGACTTTTATTTCTGGGCTAACCTGTAGCTGAACTCGGCATTTTCAAGAGAACTCAGAAGAGAAAGTGTTTGTGCATCAAAATCTAAGATGATTTCTTCTTCTTCCTCCTCCTCCTCCTCCACAAAAAAATGACAGTGTACATTGCAAACGAGATAACTATGATGGGTTTCATATCACAAATCACTAGTCGAACACTTCCCAAGTGTTTATAACTGCATGATGTATCGGTGGATTATGCGAGCATATCACAGTAAGGTGGCCTTCTGCAGCTGACCAATGGTAATATTTATTACCAATGGTAATAATAATAATAATAATAATAATAATAATAATAATAATAATAATAATAATGTTGTTATTATTATTATTATATCCAACTTTCATTCCTTTCCGTCTTCTTTTTCCCCCCAAAGGCAGACCAGTGTAAAAGGAAGCGGGTAGAAGAAGAATTGAAGATTATGTTGCACTTCAAAAACTTTGCTTTGCTTTGCTTACAGTAAGCAAAAGACAGGCCTCTCGGGGAATTTCGCTGCCTGTTGAAAATAATTGAATCTCATTATCAAGCATTCGTTATGCCTCCATTTCATTTACTCTCAGTCGACCATTAAGAGGGGTTTTTGCTCCTCACAGTTTGCTCAGTAAGTGGGCCTTCTGGGTCATTTTTAAAGGAGCACAAATTAAACTCTTCCTTAGGCAGTCCCAAAAAAACCCCTGGATCAAACCAGAAAGGATCCAGTGTCAACATCCCTTCAGAAATGAATGTATTTGTTTATTCTCGCATGAATGGAATATAATTTGGGCTTCCCAACTCTAGCCAGAGTTGCACAAGAATAAATAAAAATAAAATCTGGAAAAGCTATGAGGAAAGGGGAATTAATGACTCCCAAAAGCATGGGTAGCTACAGAGCAAATGGGGTCTAGAGAGATGCTTTTATAAGGGAGCTTGTCCTGGGTGTGAAACACGGGTAGGCTGCTACTGGTTCTCCCCGGTTCAGGTGAACCGGTAGCTAATTTTATCATTTTCCCTTTCCCTTCTTCTTTTCCTTCCTTTCCTTCTTTCCTTCCCTTCCCTTGCTTCCCTTCCTTTCTTCCTTTTCTTCCCTTCCCCATTCCCTTCTTCTTTTCCTTCCCTTCTTTCTTCCCTTCCCTTGCTTCTCTTCCCTTCTTTCTTCCCTTCCCTTCTTTCTTCCCTTCCCTTCTTCCATTCCTTCCCTTCTCCCATCCCTTCCCCTTCCCCTTCCCTTCTCTAGGCATAGATGCATGGAGTAGGGTTTGGATCAGATGACTCCTGAAGTCCCCCATATCTGTGGGATTTTCCAGCCCCACGCTAATTACAGTGCCACATTAGCAGGGGTGTAATCTGTTAAAATGGATGCGGTGAAGTCAATTCTTGTTCCAAGAAGACCCATAAGACTTAAAGCTCATAAGCATCATGAAACCTAATCCCGTTTCTGATCTTCCCACCTAGAGCACCCTCATACCTTTCTCCCAAGAGTCCAATGTTTCAAGTTTAGGGTCTAGTAAATTTAAATCCAGGGTTTGGGGTTGGGAAGTAAGCCGCATTATAAAAAGCCATCCCAGTTTTCTTAAAGACAGAAATCTGTAGAAAAATCTCCAACAATTGCCCCAGGCACTCACCTGAGACTTTTTAAAAAGATCCTAACAATTCCTGTGGCATCTCACAGCATTGCCTGTTTCTTTGATAAGGCTTAGCATACTACATATTTAAGAAGATCCCTTTTCAAACAAAAAAAAGGCTAGGGGCTTAGTAGAAGGGGAGGAGTAGAGAAACAGTTGGAATTTCCCTTTTGCAGTCACTCTGGGAATAAAGAAGATACATCTCGTTGATTAAAAGGAAGGTTTGCTTGATGCCATGTTAGGAAAGAAAAAGCCATTTTCTGCAAGATTTGTTTTTCTTTTTTTAAAAAAAAAACAGTGGCTTTGTCCATCTGTGCAAATGTTCTGCAGGCCAAGATTCCTCAGAAACTCTTAATATTCAACAGATTGGAGGAAAACCCCACCCAGAGTTTGAGATGTTAATCTGTTGTGGTTTGCCCACAGCAGGTGTGGACGGCGAATGATGCAGGGATGGGGCCAGGACCATCATGGGGTGGAGTGCTGCCTTTGGAGATTGTGGAGGCTGGCAGCAGTGAAGAAGAGGTTCCCGAGGAGCCTGTGCCCAGTGCACGTGCGTGCAGGGCTGCTTGAAGGAAAGAGCAGTTGCAGCAGCACGGGCAACCTGGGAGTAAGGCTGCAAAGTAATGGCCCCTCCCTTAAGAGATAAAAGCCAGCTGAGAGACCGGAGTTCTTTGCAGGAAGCAAAGAAGTTGTTGCACTCAAGCCTTGTGGACATTCGGATTATCTTAGTTTGTGTTTGGAGACTCTTTGTGTTTGAAATATTTATTAGTAACTTTATCTAGTGTTCTTGGCAGCCTTGCACAACCTTGGCAAGGCTCGTTCTTATCAGAGACAATTAGATTGAAACAGCCTTTTAACCAGGAAGGAACGGAATTCATACAGAATCATTAAAAGGTTTTGCTGTTACCTCTGTTTTGTGTTGGTTTCCTTGGAACAAGGTTTGGGTCAGAACATAATCCTTGTATTGGGGAGAGGTTAAGGATAACTAACAAACTGTCCTCTTCTTTGCCTTCAGGGTAGGGAGGGAGGAAGGAAGGAATTAAAACTGAAAATAGGAAAGAAGGAAGGAATGAAAGAAGGAATGAATTAAGAGGGAAAATGGAAGGTACAGTAGGTAGGTAGGTATGTAGGTACGTAGGAAGGAAGGAAAGAATTAAGAGGGGAAATAGGTATGAAGGTAGGTATGTGGAAAGGAAGGAAGAATGGAAGGAAGGAAGGAAGGAAGGTAGATAGGTGGGAAGAGAGGGAGGGAAGAAGGAAGGAATTAAGAGGAAAATATGGAATGTAGGTACATAGGAAGGAAGGAATTAAGAGAGAAAATAGATACAAAAGTAGATATGTGGGAAGGAAGGAAGAATGGAAGGAAGGAAGGAACATAGGAAGGTAGATAGGTGGGGAGGGAGGGAGGGAAGAATTAAGAGGAAAATATGGAATGTAGATACATAGGAAGGAAGGAATTAAGAGGGAAAATAGGTACTAAAGTAGATATGTGGAAAGGAAGGAAGGAAGGAAGGAAGGAAGGAAGGAAGGAAGGAAGGAAGGAAGGAAGGAAGGAAGGAAGGAAGGAAGGAAGGAAGAAGGGAGCAAGGGAGCAAGGGAGCAAGGAAGGAAGAAGGAAGGAAAGAAGGGAGGGAGGGAGGGAGGGAGGGAGGAAGGAAGGAAGGAAAGAAGGAAGGAAGGAAGGAAGGAAGGAAGGAAGGAAGGAAGGAAGGAAGGAACATAGGAAGGTAGATAGGTGGGGAGGGGAGGGAGGGAAGAATTAAGAGGAAAATATGGAATGTAGATACATAGGAAGGAAGGAATTAAGAGAGAAAATAGATACAAAAGTAGATATGTGGGAAGGAAGGAAGAATGGAAGGAAGGAAGGAACATAGGAAGGTAGATAGGTGGGGAGGGAGGGAGGGAAGAATTAAGAGGAAAATATGGAATGTAGGTACATAGGAAGGAAGGAATTAAGAGGGAAAATAGGTACTAAAGTAGATATGTGGAAAGGAAGGAAGGAAGGAAGGAAGGAAGGAAGGAAGGAAGGAAGGAAGGAAGGAAGGAAGGAAGGAAGGAAGAAGGGAGCAAGGGAGCAAGGGAGCAAGGAAGGAAGAAGGAAGGAAAGAAGGGAGGGAGGGAGGGAGGGAGGGGAGGAAGGAAGGAAGGAAAGAAGGAAGGAAGGAAGGAAGGAAGGAAGGAAGGAAGGAAGGAACATAGGAAGGTAGATAGGTGGGGAGGGAGGGAGGGAAGAATTAAGAGGAAAATATGGAATGTAGATACATAGGAAGGAAGGAATTAAGAGGGAAAATAGGTACTAAAGTAGATATGTGGAAAGGAAGGAAGGAAGGAAGGAAGGAAGGAAGGAAGGAAGGAAGGAAGGAAGGAAGGAAGGAAGGAAGGAAAGTGGGAAGGGAGGGAAGAAGGAAGGAATTAAGAGGAAAATATGGAATGTAGGTACATAGGAAGGAAGGAATTAAGAGGGAAAATAGGTACAAAAGTAGATATGTGGAAAGGAAGGAAGGAAGGAAGGAAGGAAGGAAGGAAGGAAGGAAGGAAGGAAGGAAGGAAGAAGGAGCAAGGGAGCAAGGGAGCAAGGAAGGAAGAAGGAAGGAAAGAAGGGAGGGAGGGAGGGAGGGAGGGAGGAAGGAAGGAAGGAAAGAAGGAAGGAAGGAAGGAAGGAAGGAAGGAAGGAAGGAACATAGGAAGGTAGATAGGTGGGGAGGGAGGGAGGGAAGAATTAAGAGGAAAATATGGAATGTAGATACATAGGAAGGAAGGAATTAAGAGGGAAAATAGGTACTAAAGTAGATATGTGGAAAGGAAGGAAGGAAGGAAGGAAGGAAGGAAGGAAGGAAGGAAGGAAGGAAGGAAGGAAGGAAGGAAAGTGGGAAGGGAGGGAAGAAGGAAGGAATTAAGAGGAAAATATGGAATGTAGGTACATAGGAAGGAAGGAATTAAGAGGGAAAATAGGTACAAAAGTAGATATGTGGAAAGGAAGGAAGGAAGGAAGGAAGGAAGGAAGGAAGGAAGGAAGGAAGGAAGGAAGAAGGGAGCAAGGGAGCAAGGGAGCAAGGAAGGAAGAAGGAAGGAAAGAAGGGAGGGAGGGAGGGAGGGAGGGAGGAAGGAAGGAAGGAAAGAAGGAAGGAAGGAAGGAAGGAAGGAAGGAAGGAAGGAAGGAAGGAACATAGGAAGGTAGATAGGTGGGGAGGGAGGGAGGGAAGAATTAAGAGGAAAATATGGAATGTAGATACATAGGAAGGAAGGAATTAAGAGGGAAAATAGGTACTAAAGTAGATATGTGGAAAGGAAGGAAGGAAGGAAGGAAGGAAGGAAGGAAGGAAGGAAGGAAGGAAGGAAGGAAGGAAGGAAGGAAGGAAGGAAGGAAGGAAAGTGGGAAGGGAGGGAAGAAGGAAGGAATTAAGAGGAAAATATGGAATGTAGGTACATAGGAAGGAAGGAATTAAGAGGGAAAATAGGTACAAAAGTAGATATGTGGGAAGGAAGGAAGAATGGAAGGAAGGAAGGAACATAGGAAGGTAGATAGGTGGGAAGGAAGGAAGGATGAAAAGAAAGAAGGAAGGAAGAAATTAAGAGAGGAAAAATGGAAGGTACGTCAGTACTATAGGTAGGAAGGAATTAAGAGGGAACATAGGAAGATAGATAGCTGGAAAAGGAGGAAGGAAGGACTGATTTCTCCCAGAAAGGAGAGAAGGAGGCAAAGAGACAGAGAAAGTATTTCCAACATAAAATGCCGTGCCAAGACTCAGAGCGACTCTAGCCAAAAGGCCTTCCTTAGTTGCCCTGATCTCAAGAACATCATTCAGGCCTTCTTTATCTGGGCTATTGAGTAGATGGCTTCTCTTTGTGTTTGGTTGTCTTCGGCCCCCTCCATCCGAAACTCCACTGAGGTCAACCACAGGCCCGATGCAGGCCCCCCTCGGTGAAACGGAGCTCGACACCCCTGCCTTAGATCATCCTACAAAAACAAAACAAAAACAAACAAAAAATAAAATAATTAAAAACAACAACCAATACATACTGTGACAGCAGCTAGAATTGTATTTGCTAAAAACTGGAAAAATGGGAAAATACCAACAGAAGAGGAAGTGATTATGAAAATAATGGAATGTGGAGAGATGAATAAATTGACATTAGCAATTAGAGAGCAGGAAGATACAGAGTATTATAAAAATTTGGGGTTTATTTTATCAATGGTTAGAAAAGAGAATAGGGAAATAGGATATAATACAATATAAATACAATGATAGAGTAAGGATAAGACAACATAATATGTTATAATGGATTATAATGAAATGATTCATATTATGAATTGAGATATTTTAAAAAACTGAAACTTGCTCGAAAAGGATGATACAGTCTATAAGTAAAGTCCAATAAATAGCTAATAACAATGTAATATAATATGCATATTCATGTAAAACAAATTTTAATAACGTAATTAGAAGGGAAGGACTGTTGATATTGTGCACAATAAAATTTGTACCGACTGACACACTGTACAACAGAAAGAAGGTTTTACGTTTTGTGTTTATGTTTACGTTTGTCTATGTTTGTTGTTAAAAAATAAAAAAAGTTTATACAATAAAAAATAACAGCAAATACATGCATTAAAAACAAAACAAAACTCAAAGGGCAAACTCCATGGACCACTAGGTCTCTTTCTGCATCAGTTTTCTAAGTTTCTATATTTCTTTTAACCATTTGGCTCATAACACGAATGGATATTTTTCCATTCAGATTTATCCCTGGTCAGATATGGCCTTGTTCCTAATGGAATTTGTTCTGCCTGCATGCTGGCCTTTGCGTGGCCAATTAATTTTACTTCTTAATCAGTTCTCCGGGTTCCAAAAGTGCTGTCAGAAAAGCGTGCCATTTTTTTGGGGTGGGGGTGGGGGTGGGGAAATTATGCAAAGAAGCCTAATTAGTTTTAAATTTTATAGACTTTGCTGAGATAAACTAGTGGAATGCACAGTTTGCCTACTGAGATTTAAATTGCATTCTTTTCTCCCTACCTTAGTTAAGAATAAACAAACTTCCTTCTCTTTCTGAAAAGAAGGAAGCTTGCCATCTGGACAGTTTTCTCAGTTGACCAAAAATCTTGTTAAAAGAAGAAGGAAAAAATGGACATAACCATTTTCAGAAAATTCACTTCTTTGTCTGGATGTAAGTTCAGATAACCTGAAAGATGAGACTTCAGCAAATATCTCATAAAATAACTATTGATGGTGATAACCTAATGATTATTAAAATTGTTCATGACTAAGGGCAGGATGGAAATAAAGGAATATCATTTATTGAAATGAAATAGAAAAACATGAAGAATGGTTGCAAGAAGAATAGAATAGTAGAATAGAATTCTTTATTGGCCAAGTGTGATTGGACACACAAGGAATTTGTCTTGGTGCAAATGCTCTCAGTGTACATAAAGGAAAAGATACATTTGTCAAGAGTCAAGAATCATAAGGTACAACACTTAATAATAGTCAGAGAGTACAATAAGCAATCAAATCATACTAGGAAACAGTCAATATAAATGGTAAGGATACAAGCAACAAAGTTACAGTCATACAGTCACAAGTGGGAGGGGATGGGCGATAAGGAGTGATGAGAAGATTAATAGTAATAGTAGTTCAGACTTTGTAAATAGTTGGACAGTGTTGAGGGAATTATTTGTTTAGCAGAGTTGTCCTTGTGTCAAATTGGTCTGGTGTGCAGTGCTCCATAGGGTCGTTTTGAGGGTAGGAGCTGAAACAGTTTATGTCTGGGACGTGAGGGGTCTGTAAATATTTTCACAGCCCTCTTTTTGACTCGTGCAGTATACAGGTCCTCAATGGAAGGTAGGACTGGGCCTGTCTGGTCTAGTGAAGAGAAGGACCAGGGGAGACAGGGGAGCAGTCTTCCAATATTTGAGGGGCTGCCACAGAGAGGAAGGGGTCAAGCTATTTTCCAAAGCACCTTGAAGGCCAGACAAGGAATAATGGATGGAAACTGAACATCGAGAGATTTAACCTGGAAATAAGGAAAAAAATTCTGACAGTGAGAACAGTCAACCAATGGAACAGAAGTTGCCTTCAGAAGTTGTAGGTGCTTCATCACTGGAGACTTTCAAAAAGAGATTGGACTGCCATCTGTCAGAAATGGTCTAGGGTCTTCTGCTTGGGTGGAAGGGTGGACTAGATGACCTAACAAAGTCCCTTCCAATTCTATTATGTTAAAATACTGAGAGTCATAATGGGATAAGAAATCCCGGAATAAAATACAAATAAAGGAATATCCATTATTGAGATAAAGGAGTATCAATTCCTAGAAGCTTGGCATTCAGACAAAACAGCCATCAACAGACACGTAGGGATAAACCACGCTGACACACCATTCAATACAATAACAAAAAGCTAAGAAGGAAACCAAAAGACATTTATTTCCTGCAATCAACACCCAGATAAGCAGGGATTAACTCCAGACAAACTATCAGACAGATTCCAAAGAATATCAATTACATTAGAATATATAGAAATGCAAATTAGGTAACTAAAAGCCTAGGCAACTCGAAGGGAATATCCAACAGATGTTGAATAACCACTTGATAGTGAAAAGAATAGATTCACTGGACCTTCTTCAACTAAGATAGCTATTGAAATCAATAGAAATAAAACACAATGCAAAGTAAAAGCCAGAGAGAACATCCTTATTGCACAGAATGAAATAAAAGCCATTTATTTTTTTCCTGAAAAGAACAAGAAGAAAAGGAGATGTGGATTAACTTGACTCTGTTCTATTGCAAGGACTGCTTTATAGTACAGTTTCCTGTTTTGGAAGTTTTGTGTCTGTATTATTTTGAATTATTAATCTGGGCATCACTTCACGAATCTGTTTGGCAGTAAAAGAGGGTTGCATTTATTTGAAAAATGAAGATCATTGGAAATCCTATCTTTTCTCCTCTCCTCTCCTCTCCTTCCTTCCTTACCCTCCCCTCTCCTCTCCTTCCTTCCTTTCCCTCTCCTCTCCTCTCCTCTCCTCTCCTTCCTTCCTTTCCCTCTCCTCTCTTCTCTTCCTCTCCCTCCTTCCTTCCATCCCTCTCTCCTCTCCTCTCCTCTCCTCTCTCCTCTCCTTCCTTCCTTCCATCCCTCTCTCTGCTCCTCTCCTCTCCTTCCTTCCTTCCATCCCTCTCTCCTCTCCTCTCCTCTCCTCTCCTTCCTTCCATCCCTCTCTCCTCTCCTCTCCTTCCTTCCTTCCATCCCTCTCTCCTCTCCTCTCCTCTCCTCTCCTTTCCTTTGCTTACCTTTTCTTATCCTTCCTACTCCTTTCCCCTCTCCTTCTTTCCTTTCTTTTATTTTCTCTTCTCTTCTCTTCTCTTCTCTTCTCTTCTCTTCTCTTCTCTTCTCTTCTCTTCTCTTCTCTTCTCTTCTCTTCTCTTCTCTTCCCTTTTCTTCTCTTTTCTCTTTTCTTTTCTCCTGTGCCACAGCAGAGTCACAGCAGTCTACCGTTCCCACCAAAGTCTTCAGTTTCTTTGTTCCATCTCCTTAAACGACTTGTGCAATACAGACTCGCCAGTTCATACATTTTTAAAAACACTTTTTTTTTTTTTTTTAGGAGACAGAGACTTTGTTCTTGATAGCATTCATCCCACCATAGATCTGCGGGAAGAAAAAAGAAAAAATCCTCCATTCGCTGCGGGAAGAGCGAGCTGCATTTTTATTTTTCCTCTTCCCTAACATTAGTACAAAGCCTGCTTCCTCACGCTCTCGTTCTCTCCGATCTTGGCTGGAAAGAAAGAATAATAATGGCAGGGCTGCTTTGAAAGAGACAGTCCACTGCTGCCTTAGCTAAGACTTTTAGGAAATGTCACACAAAGATTGTGGGGGTCTTTTTTTTTAGGGACATTCAGGTGTGGTCTTCATTCAGGCTTCCCCTTTGTTGGATGTCTTCAAACGTATTGTACAATTAGAATCCAGAACTAGAATAGAATAGAATAACAAATGGCTGTCCAACCTCTTCTTAGAAACCTCCACTGTTGGAGCATTCACAACTTCTGAAGGCAAGTAGTTCCACTGATTAATTGTTCTCACTGTTGGGAAATTTCTCCTTAGTTCCAGGTTGTTTCTTTCCTTGATGAGTTTCCATCCGTTGCTTCTTTTCCTGCTTTCAGGTGCTTTGAAAAACAGGTTGACCTCCCTCTTCTTTGTGGCAGGCCCTGAGATATTGGAACAGTGCTATCATGTCAGCCCTAGTCCTTCTTTTCATGAAATGAGACATACGAATTCCAGGAACCGTTCTTTATATGTTTTAGCCTCTGGTCCAAGGGCAGCCTCACAAAGGCATTATAAAGTGATATAGAATAGAATAAAATAGGGAATAGAATAGAATAGAATAGGGAATAGACTAGACTAGACTAGACTAGACTAGACTAGACTAGACTAGACTAGAATAGGGGAATAGAATAGAATAGAATAGAATAGAATAGAATAGAATAGAATAGAATAGGAGAGGAGAGGAGAGGAGAGGAGAAGAGAAGAGAAGAGAAGAGAAGAGAAGAGAAGAGAAGAGAAGAGAAGAGAAGAGAAGAGAAGAGGAATAGAATTCTTTATTGGCCAAGTGTGATTGGACACACAAGCAATTTGTCTTCGTGCAAATGGTCTCAGTGTACATAAAAGAAAAGATACATTCGTCAAGAGTCAAGAATCATAAGGTACAATACTTAATGATAGTCATAGGGTACAATAAGCAATCAAATCATACTAGAAAACAGTCAGTATAAATTGTAAGGATACAAGCAAAAAAGTTACAGTCATACAGTCACAAGTGGGAGAGGATGGACAATAAGGAGTGATGAGAAGATTAATAGTAATAGTAGTGCAGGACTTCTGGTTTGAAGGGCTTCAGCGACAGACAGAAATCCGTGATTGTGCGCAGTTTCTGTCTGGGCTCGCCGCTGGAGCACCCCGACCCAGCTGGTTTCAGGGCTAAGCCACCCCATAGAGGTGGTGAAGAGGGGGGAGACTGCCAGCAGGGTTGAGGAGAGCCACATCTCTCCTCCTCAGCTGGCCATTACTCCTTTTCCCGAAGGCGGTTGCAGCGGTGGTCAGAAATGGCCACCACAAAGGAAAACTCAACCGGAAAAGAATGTACAGGAGGAAGATAAGAAGTGAAAGTTTTGGCTGACCAGGTTAAATTGTAAAAGCAACAACTAAGGTACCCTGGAATTTAAACTTTCAAAAAATAACATCGCTCCCAAAGAAGAGTCAGAAGCAGCGAAGGAAAGGGAAAAGGGAAAGGTTTGGCTTTTTTTCTTCTTCTCTCTCCTTCCCTATGCTGACAACTCAGAGACTTAAATAAGAAATCAGAAAAATCCACTTCGACATCAACAGGCAATTAAGCTGAAAATAAAACAAAATGCCAAAGGGATAATAAAGATTTCTGGACATTAAAAATGTCATACTCCAATCAGTAACTACAGGAGAAATTTTGTTTAATGAGAAAAGATAATAGATAATTGAAACAGGACAGACAAAAAATATAAATACAATGATTTGAATTGAGATGAGATAATTAAAATAAAATTGAGAAAATTAAAAGAGGTGAGAAGCTATGCAGAAAATGTAATATAGTAATAGGATATGGAATAGAATATAAAAATGAGCATGAACCTGAATCTGTGTCTGTACGAAGAAATGTAACCCGGGATTACGCTACTTTCAAAAAAGATATTTTATTTGTATTTTTTTTCTCTTTGTGAAAACTCAAATAAAATTTACAAAAAAAAAAATAGTAATAGTAGTGCAGACTTAGTAAATAGTTGAACAGTGTTGAAGGAATTTTTTGTTTAGCAGAGTGATGGCGTTCGGGGAAAAACTGTCCTTGTGTCTAGTTGTTCTGGTGTGCAGGGCTCTATAGCGTCGTTTTGAAGGAAGGAGTTGAAATAGTTTATGTCCAGGATATGAAGGGTCTGTAAATATTTTCACAGCCCTCTTTTTGACTCGTGCAATATACAGGTCCTCGACTGAAGGCAGGTTGGTAGCCATTGTTTTTTCTGCGGTCCTAATTACTCTCTGAAGTCTGTGTCCCTCCTGTTGGGTTGCAGAAGTGCACCAGACAGTTACAGAGCTGCAGATGACAGACTCAGTCATTCCTCTGTCAAACTGGATCAGCAGCTCCTTGGGCAGTTTGAGTTTTCTGACTGGGCGCAGAAAGAACATTCTTTGTTATGCTTTTTTGATGTTATATTAACTTTATGTTAACTGTATGTGCTATCAAGTCTGAATAGAATGTTTACGGATCCCACAATACCCCTGGCTATTTTCACTAGACTATACATACCCAATTCCAGCAAGTGTTCTTTAAATGTTTTAGCCTTCAGTAACCTAATCCTCTCTGTTGCTCTTCTCTGCACTCTTTCTAGTGTCTCAACATCTTTTTTTACATCGTGGCAACCATTTGGTTTTTCTTGCCTAAATGTAGAACTTGACTTCTTTCAAGTAGGATGCTTGAACTGAGCAGGGCTTGAAGTCAACAGCCAAAATGGCCCTTTCTAATTTTATAACTCAGTGCTTCAAAATGCTGTTTTTGGCAGGCATACAGTCAAGAATGAAATATTTTGGACTGTCATGAATCCCACACGCTTTCCGAATCCATTGTAAACTGTGGCCTGGCCAAAAAGCCATCTGAATAAAAGCTCGCGTTTCGCATTGTATGCAGGAATTGTTCTTTTACTATTTCCCACCGACCCCCACCCGTTATACACGTTTCTTAAATTTTGATGATCTATTGATTTGACCTAGTAAACAAATTTTTAAGTTTTGGTATTCCCCCCCCCACCCCCCACCAATAGTTCCTGTCCAAATACATAACTTGTCAGTACGTTGGTATGAATTGTAAAAAGCTCTGGCATTGTTTGATTTTTCAAGTGTATGCCCACAACGTCTCCATATGTTATGATGAATGCAAAAACTCTTAGTGGAATTTCAACTAAACAAATTACAGTTTGCAACGCTAATTTATGAGAGCTTGGTAAATACGGGAGAATTTTCTTCTTCTTCTTTGGGGTGCTTAAATTACACAGAGATCAGTAATTATACGCTGTTCTGTTCCAGAGTACGCAGAATGAGTGCCACTGAAAAGAAAAGCGTTCAAATTAGAATTTCAAAACGACTGCCGCTTATTAATTTTCCGCAGCGAAATGATGCTCCAGCTTAGGAGCATTCAGTATTCTATTAGAGAATTTGCATAAGTGCCACTATGCAAAAGAATGGAGAAATTACATCATGGATAGGAGCACGTGAAAGATTTTCTAAATCAGCAGACTTCAACCTTTCCAGCTTGGAGGCCTGGCTTGGTATGATGTGAGTGTGTGCCTGTGTCTGTGTGCCTGTGCGCGCGCGTGTGAGTGGCAGGCGCGCCCGTGTGCACATAGCTGTTTGGGCGAGTGTTTGGGCGGGCCCGTCCTCCGCTCGCACAAGTGGACCTTCGCGTGTGAGCATAGGGTGCTTCCACTCGCACGCGTGGCGGCGACTAATTGCATGTGTTCTTGAAGCTACCATGCATGTATGTGGAGGGCTCTCATGCACAAAGCTCCATTCATGTAAATGGAGCTTTGGGCGCCAGTGACCACCTCTCACGCAAGTGGAGGTTCACGCGAGTGTGGTTGCCCGCAAATTTACTCCAAATTTCTGTTGCTAAGTGAGACGGTTGTTAAAAGTGAGTTTTGCCCTATTTTACGTCCTTTCTTGCCACGGACGTTAATTGAATCACTACAGCTGTTAAATTCGTAACACGGGCTCCCTGGTCCTCTCACTTCGGCCTCCCCTTCCCTCTACCTCCCCTCCCCTCCCTTCCCCTCCTCTGACCTGTCTCCCCCTCCCTTCTGCCTCCTGTCAGGGTTCCAGCGATTGCCCTAATTAAATCATGAGCCTCGGGCCAAGCTTCAAAAGAATTCAAAATATTGATTAGGAACAGCATGTCTGGCCTTAACCTAAATGAAGCCAACTCTAGCATACGTAATTTATAGTCACCCGTGACCCTGTTTTCCCCCTCCCCCTGGGTGTATCATAAATCAGATACTCCAATGAAGCACGTTCATAGGATGGGTGTCATCAATCACATTCTCCAATGAAGGATTTTCGAGGGGAAAAGATCTGGTAGCCTAGCTACAATCTTTTTTTGATAAGGGTGGAATGTACTTCTGGTTTTGAACTGCTATACTGCTCCTTCAGATTTCCTCCTCCCACCCTTGTTTATGGCAACTCGAAAACAGGCATAGGAACGCTTTACGAGTTGACACCTCCTCTAGACTCCCTCCTCTCTACTTTCCCTCCTCTCCCCTTCCCCTCCCCTCCTCTGTCCCCTCCCTTCTTCCTCCCCTCATTTCTGCTCTCCCTCCCCTCCCTCCCTTCTTCTCTCCTCTCCCCTTCCCAGTCCTCTCCCTTCTGCCTCCCCTTCCCTCTTCCTCCTCTCGCTTCCCCTCCTCTTCCTTCTGCCTCCCTTCCCTTCTTCCCCGTCTCTACCTCCCCTCCCCTCCTCTGTCCTCTCCTTTCTGCCTCCCCTCCTTTCTGCTCCCTTTACCTCCCCTCCCCTCTTCTCTCCTTTCCCCTCCTCGGTCCTCTCCCTTCTGCCTCTCCTCCCTTCTCCTCCTCTTCCTTCTTCCTCCCCTCCCTTCTCCCCCCTCTACCTCCCCTCTCTTCTCTTCCCCTCCCCCTTGTTCTGTTTTACTTAGCAATTGGGAAGTGTGTAAGCAAGTGGTAAAATGCTGAACGCTTCACTGCCTTTTTATACTTTATTAAATATTTAATTCCCTGCCCCGTGGCTCTACAGCCATGAGTCAGCATCCTGTAACTTTAATACATTTCATTGCCTCCAGTGCTAAAACCTGTTGTTGTTGTGTTTTTTTTTCATTTTTTACAGTACAGAGAGAATTATCTGTCTACCCATGGTCTTTAGGCATTCCCTCTCCTGCACCTGGCCTTCCCCCCCTTTACTGTACGACTCGAGAACCTCATCATCTTTAATGTATTAATCTTTACAATGAAAAAAAAAAAAAGGACAGTGTTGTTATCAGCCTTTTACAGCTGGGTGACGGAGATGAATATGAAATGAAAGGCTTAGAAGGAGGTTCGGGCTGCTCAGACTGCTGAGCCCGGGCAGAGCATCTTCCGGGGGTCCATTATTCGCTAGAAATCTGGCAGATTATGACAATTGCGCCACGTACGACAGGCTGCTTCCTAAGCCCCCTCGGAGGTCGGTGCTCAAAGGGTGTACAGGATCAAAGAAGACAAAAAAAAAAATGAAGGCTGGTCCAGCTTTTCAGTAACGGTGGGAGCTTATGGTCAAACACAAGTTTGCATTTTAAAAAATCTGGTAGTTTCATACATGGTTTAAAGAGATTTCTGCTTTTTTTTTTTAAAGCAATTGTAAGAAGCATTCTGGGCTCTATGAGAGGACTGGATTCAAGACCTAAAAGGAGCTATTTATTTATTTGTCCAATATCTATCTATCTATCTATCTATCTATCTATCTATCTATCTATCTATCTATCTCTGTAAAATTTATCTATCATCTGCCTATCATTTTATCATCTCTCTCTCTTATCTCTCTCTTTCTATCCATCCATCTACCTATCTATATCACCATTCTATCATCTATCTATCATTCTATCTATCATATCTCTCTTTCCATCCATCCACCTACCTTATATTATCTATCTATCTATCTATCTATCTATCTATCTATCTATCTATCTATCTATCTATCCACCTCTGTATAATTTATCTATCATCTATCTATCATTCTATCATCTCTCTCTTTTATTTCTCTCTTTCTATCCATCCATCTACCTATCTATATCACCATTCTATCATCTATCAATCATTCCATCATATCTCTTTCCATTCATCCACCTATCTATCTATCTATCTATCTATCTATCTATCTATCTATCTATCCATCCATCCATCCATCCATCCATCCACCTCTGTATCATTTATCTATCATGTATCTATCATACTATCATCTCTTTCTCTTATCTCTCTCTTCTTATCTATCCATCCATTTATCTATCTATATCATCATTCTATCATCTATCATTCTATCTATCATCTATCTCTCTATTATCTCTTTCTCTCCATCCATCCATCCATCAATCAATCAATCTCTATCTACCTCTTGATCTATCAATCTATCGATCTATCATATATAAGATTCTATCTATCATCTCTCTCTCTCGCCATCCAACCATCTATCTATTTATTGTACCTAACTATATTATCTATCTATCTATCTATCTATCTATCTATCTATCTATCTATCTATTTATCATCTATCTATCATTCTCTCTCTCTCTCTCTCTCACACACACACACACACACACACACACACACACACACACACACATCTTCACTTCCCACCTCACAAAGCAAGTGACTCTGGGCAGCATACAACAAAGTTTTAAAAAAATTAATACAAATATCATTAAAAACACGAAAAACCATAAAACAAAGCTCAGAGAAGAAGAAATAGGTGGAAGGATGATGATGATGATGATGATGATGATGATGATGGAGCTACCTCACTAGTTTGCTTCTTGTCTCACCCTCAGGTGCTTTGGAGAATAGTTTGCCCCCCTCTTCTTTGTGGCAGCCCCTGAGATCTTGGAAGACCGCTATCATGTCTCCCCTAGTCCTTTTTTTCATCAAACTAGACATACAAAATTCCTGCAGCCGTTCTTGGTATGTTTAGCCTCCAGGCCTCACCATCTCTCTATGAAGCACCTTCTGGTAAATATTCCCTATGTATAGGGAATAGCCTATTTCGCTGGCTGACAGCTTACACCGTCAGCAAAGCCCTCCCTGATGTTTGACCTACACCTTCCTTTTTATATTTAACCCATTAGTTCTGACCTTGCCCTCAGGGAGAACAGAGAATAAGTCTGTTCCACTTTTCCTGCGACAATTCCCCTGGCCTCATTTGCCCTCCCACCAAATGTCACCAGCTGCTATCCATCATTTGTTCTCCTGAATGGTGATGGGCCTTGGATTGTCAAGGAGCTGAGTTCCAACATTAAGGCCAGTGCATTCATTTGCCGTCCAACTTTATGTTTTGTGCAAGTGTTTTGTGCAGTCCTGGCCCACGAGAGCCTAACTATCAACTGACAGTGAAGTCCTAAATTCTTTGGGCGATTGCTATTATGCCTGTGGTTGTTGTTGCAATCTGTACTCAAAGAGTTTTCCCATGGGTTAAGAGCCACCTACTAACATGTAAATATCTCCAGTAAAAACAAAACGAAACGAAAAACAAATTCATGAAGGAAAAACTGCACACAACCGTTAAAAGGCTCCTTGTGGTGAGATGGGAGGCCAATGAATTTAATTAAATAACAACAACAACAACAATAACAATAATAACAACAATAACAACAATAATGGATAGTGGATAGTGGATAGTGGATAGTGGATAGTGGATAGTGGATAGTGGATAGTGGATAGTGGATAGTGGATAGTGGATAGTAGATAGTGGATAGTGGATAGTGAATAGTGGATAGTGGATGTGGCAGTGCCTGGAGACAGCAGAAGACAAGAGAAAGAACTGGAGAACATAACAAAATACAAAGACCTACAAATAGAAATAGAACGACTATGGCAAAGGCAAGCAAGGGTAGTACCAGTAGTAATAGGCGTCTTGGGTGTAGTCGCAAAGCAACTGGAGCAGCCACTTGAACAACATCATTGGCATTGACAAATCTGCCACCAGTCAATTTCAGAAGGCAACTTTACTTGGAACAGCTTCCATCCTGCGGCGATATCTGTAACACCATCAAACATCCAGATTTGCCTATCCCAGGTCCTTGGTAAAGACTCGATAGGTACACAAAAATGCTACACCCAATCTGAACATCTGTCTGACTGTGCGATTAACAACAACAACAACAACAATAATAATCTGCAAAAAATGCACTACTTGGAACATCATACATATTAAGAAAATACTTGGTTGATACCTAGGATGCTGGCAGTCACCCCTATCAACGATTGGCATCAATCAATATTTCTGATACATTTTTAAATGTTCAGTTGACTGAGTTTCAAGTTTAATGAATAAAAGAGATAACAACAACAGCAATAATAACAATAATAATAATACAGCAGAAAGATGCCAGAGGACCAGGAAGATCTTATTGATGATGATGATGAGGATATATTTGGTTGATATACCTAGGACGCTGGCAGTAACCTGTATCAACCATCAGAGCCAGTCAGTAATATTTGTGATACATTTTTAAATGTTCAATTGACTGATTTTTATGTTTAATGAATAAAAGAGATAACAACAACAATAACAATAATAAAATACACAGTAAATGTTAAAACATACAAATACAAAAGGATACAAGTCATTCCCAAATATCTTTTTGGGGAAAAAAAATTGTTCCCTGACATTTGGACAGTGATTATGAAAAAGGCCTGCTGGACTTCTTTAGAAGAGCTGTTCTGCAGTATTGTCATCATGATAGAAAAACATCTGGCTTTTATTTCAAAAGGAAATATATAGGTTGACACGTGCATACCCTCTTCTTTGGTCCTTCACTTGGACGGAGATTTGAATGAAGCACCCTCACAGGGTTGCTTTGTGGGATGCGAGTGAAGGATTGCGACTGATTGGTTCCACTTTCCCTTCTTCCAGGGCTTCTGCAGATGTTTGGCGTCTGCTTAAAAATTGCTCTTGGGGAAGCAAAGCAGTCTGAAAACGCCTCGTTAAGACAAAATGCATTGCCTCTTTGCCTGAAGAAAGCAAATTGCCCTCGGGGTAGAAAGTGTCTCATGAGAGCAAATCAAGAATGCTTTCCAGCCTCCAACAGTTGACCAGCGTTAATGTTGGATGCTTACCAGTTTTTTTTTTTCCTTTCCTTTCTCCAAGATGGTCTTCAAAGAATCCTTGTCTGTTTGGCAAATTCATTTTTGTTTTTTATAGAATAGAATTCTTTACTGGCCAAGTGTGATTGGACACACAGGAAATTTGTCTTGGTATATATGCTCTCTACATAAAAGAAAAGATACATTTGTCAAGATTCAAGAATCATAAGGTACAATACTTAATAATAATCAGAGGATACAATAAGCAATAGAATCATACTAGGAAATAGTCAATATAAGTCGTAAGGATACAAGCGACAAAGTTATAGTCATACAGTCACAAGTGGGAGGAGATGGGTGAAAGGAAGGATGGGAGGATTAGTAGTAATATTCTGGAGTAGAGCACAGATTGTTTGAGTATTGCAGCATAAATTCAGTGCCAGAAAAGTAAACACAGATGACAGGCTTCATTTAACTTCTTTATAAACATATAAAGTAAATTTTACAGTACCCATTGCAGATTTCTCCAACATGGAGCAAACTCAAACAGAAGCAGACATGTTACAGGTTCAGAGCAGAACAGCGACTCAGGAGCTCAGAAACAAACCTCAGTTTCACTTTAGTTCAGCAGACAAGCAAGCAAGTTAGTTTCTCTTTCACTTTCGAGCTAAGCACAGAACAGAGATAAAAATGGCCCATAGTTCTCTCTTTAAGTTTCAGCCCTCAATTCAGCTCTCATTGGCTGACCTTGTTACTAAACTCTATTCTAGTTCATGAATATACTCTGACACAGATTACTTGCTTTAACCAGGGCCCCCCAACCCCCGGTCCATGGACTGGCACTGGGCCACAGTATGCCAGCAACTGGGCTGTACAAACAAGTGAAGCCCCATCGGTGTGATGTAGGCCACATGCAAAACTACCACTCCGCCCAGTCCACGGAAAACCCTTTTCCCCAAAACCAGTCCCCAAAGATTAGGGGGTGCTGTTTTAGAATTATGTCTGTTTTTTTTCTTTTTCGTCTGCCTTGTTTAATCCTGCCTTCTTTCCTTTTCAAGTCTGATAAAACAGATGGGATTTAGGAAGAGAATCTATTCCTGATCTATATTTCCATCTCCGTATCTTGCATTTAAGGAGCATCACTTGTCCAGGTATTTAGAACTATGGATTCTATTGCTTATGGACATTGTTTTTGTGCAAGCAGATAAAAGTATTTCTTTTTGGGTCAAATTGTTAGCGTCGTTCATTGCACAACCAAGCTCATTCTTTGCATTTGACTTCCAGGTCAGTGGATAAATTCCCCTTCTTTAATATTTCATAAATGCTACTTTAAAAATATTCTAGCTTGCAAGACGACTAAATGGAATCATACAGGATTAAGGCAGAGACATGTTGAGAGAGAAAGAGAGAGAAACACACAGAGAGAAACGTGGAGAGAAAGAGGGACAGAAAGAAAGATAGAGAGAAAAACACAGAGAGAAACACAGAGAAAGAGTAAAAGAGACGGAGAGGGAAGGAAAGAGAAAGAGAGAGATAAACACAGAGAGAAACAGAAAGAGAGAAACAGAGGGGGGAGGGAAAGAGAAACAGAGAAACACAGAGAGAGAGAGAGAGAGAGACAGAGAGAGAGAGAGAGAGATTAAGAGAGGGAGAGGGAGGGAAAGAGAAAGAGAGAGAAAGAAAGAGAGAAAGAGGGAGAGAAACACACAGAGAGAGGGAAAGAGAAAGAGAAACACGGAGAGGGAAAAAAGAGGGATCCTGTAAAAATTTAAAAAACAGCATTTTCATCCAGACAAACACCGTTCAGTCAGCCATCCCTAATGATTCCTGTTTTAAATCAAAACGCAAAGATTTAACTCAGTCTATGTGTATTGATAAAGCATGAGTCCAGCTATCTATGATTTAGCAGCACAAAAATAGGACCTGCTTGATTTCTACTAACAAACCACTGAAAACCACTGAAAAAGACAATCTATCTGTTTGGAGAAATATGTCCTGTATAATATTTATATTTATATTTTTTTAAAAAAACAACTAATAAATCCCGCAGGCCTTAAATGTAGGAAGGTCCAAGGGTAAAGGACAGAGAGAAGTTGGAAGACACATTTAATGGGAATATACCAGCACGTGTGGTAAACCTGCATAAGGTGTAGTTGCTTAAACATTCAAAACATTCTCAGATCTATCTCATCCTTTACACCCTTTTTTTTTGAACTATTACCATCTGGCCGACGGTACAGGATAATAAAAACAAGGACAAATAGGCTGAAAAACAGCTTCTATCCCAGAGCTGTAGCTCTGTTGAATTCTACCGTATAGTGCAATATTAATGCAATATCAGGGGATTTTCAATTCGAAGTATAGAATGTGAAGGATGTGCATTTGTGTTTATTTTCATAGGCATAATGTACACTGAAGATGGTATTTAATTTCATTGTATGAGATGCAATGACAAAGTCAATTAAACTAATTTCAGTAAACCTAGAATTACTGTAAACCTCTTTTTATTTTTATTTTTTTATATTTTTTATTTCTGTCAAATGCTTACAATATAATAGAAATACGAATAAACTTAAGTATAAATGCATGAAATAAGTACTAATAATTGGGGACAATAGAACAGAGACGGTAGGCAGGATTGTGCGCTTATGCCTGTCCCTTACTTTGTTGGGACTCTGTGGGAAAATGAAAGGTAGGACCTGTGGAGAAGGTATCAGGTAGGGAGAAGATCTGGTGACACCAGAGGAAGCTTTGACATCATGGTGTCCTGGTTGGTCCTTCAAAACAGAGGAGAGAAGCTATGAAGGATTTTATGGTCGTTCTGAATCTTTTGGGAGTGAGCAGCCATAATAATTTGAGCAGGACATTCCCCCAGAGAGAAGAAACTTCTCAGTACACGCACTCTTCGATTTAACGACCGTGATGGAGTCCAACATTTCTGTTGCTAAGCGAGATGGTCATAATGTCACCATTCCAACTAACCAACTCCAACCCAATAAACTCTGAGGCAAGCATTTCCTCAAAGTTCCAATTTTATTAGAGTCGTCATCTTGGCACTTCTGGGGAAAACCCAAATTGGACAGTTCCGGGTTTTCCTTTCCCGAAAGAAATTCAAAGATTCCTCCCCTGCACCCATCAATCCATCACATGGCCCAATCAAATCTTCATCCCAACTGGAGACGTTCCATCCAGACACTCCTCTCCAGGTGCAGGGCAACATGTCCTTGACTTTCTGAGAAAGAATGTTGTTGTCTCTAATCTTCCACCTCTCTGTGAAAGGCTCCTTCCCAAATTCCCAGGCACTAAACTGGCAGCCTCGAAATTTCCAAGTCAAATATGGCGTCCAAGGCTGACACGCTAAGTGAGTTTTGCCCCATTTTGCGACCTTTCTCGCCCCTGAATCAATGCAGTTCTCAAGCGATTAACATGGTTGTTAAGTGAATCTGGTTTCTCCTTTGACTTTGCTGGTCAGAAGATGATCCTGTGATCCCAGGATACCATCATAAATATGAGTCAGTAGCCAAACATCTGAATTTTGATTTGGGTGACCATGGTTGTAAGTGTGAAAAATGTCCCATTGTACCTTTCAACGGTCACTAAATGAAGCGTTGGGAATGAATTAAGGAGAAACTTCCCAACAGCGAGGACAATTCATCAGTAGGACAGCTTCTCTGCAGAAGTTGTAGAGTTAAGAAGAGATTGGACAGTCACTTGTCTGAAATAGTATAGGATTTCCTGTTTGAATAGGGGGGTGGACTCCAAATTCCCTTCCAGCTCTGTTCTGACTGATTGAAGGATCATCTGTGCAGTGTATGATTTCCCATCCATGAATTGTGCTACATCTGTTGACCAGATATTTTCGGAAGCATTTTGTAGGTCTTAAAGATTTCACAAACACAAATTGCATCTACTCTAAACAGAGATGAGATACTAAACAACCGAGTCTTTTAGTCAACAACAGGGTGTTTCTTTCCCCACACTTAAATATTTCAAGCACAAGATGGCACTGTTACAAACTCTTTCCGAAGCTATTTTGTTTGTTCATTAAATAAATCATTGATTAGTTGGGGAATTTTTCCTCCCAGATTTGAATCTTTTTACCTTAGTCGCAATCTTGCCCGTGTACAGCAGAAGGCCGAGTGGAAAATGAACGAAGAATTAACACGCTGTTGTATGTGTTAGGTGTGTTCAATGTGAAATTCAATAACATCTGATATGGAATTTGAATTGAAATTTGATCTGAAACAAAAGCTTGGTTAAAACTGGAATAGGGTTAAGTTTTCCCTGTGGGAGCCAGGTAATAGCTTAAATTTTCTTCCGGGAGAAAATAGGGACCTCTATGTGATTGCCAAAAGAGACGTCACTTTTGAAATTGAGAAAAGTTTTAAGCATTCACAGGATAAGTCCTTGCCCCCCAAACTGGAGGTTTTAAAGAAGAGATTAAACAACATTTGTCAGCCAAGGCTCTCCTGCTTGAGCAAGGGTTGGACTAGAAAATCTCCAGGGTCCCTTTCAATACTATTATTTTAATGCTGAAAATATGACCTATCTTGAAAGTAAGTCCTAGCTTGATTTTACACGTGTGACCAATATAAGCCCTACCCCTAAAATAAGCCCTAATTAAGATCCTGCCCACTCCATGACTAAAAATTAAGCTAGGGTGGGGATGTGAGGATGGAGCTGCCCTACTACTTACATTTGGACAGTTGTAGTCAGGCCTTGCACACCTTGACACCTGCCTTGCCCATTTCTTTTGCAGCCGGCAAAGCTGGCAAAGCTTTCCTGAAAGCCTCTGTAGCTGATTACAAAGTTCTGGATCGATCCAGAGCTCTATTATCCATTGCAAAGGCCTTTAGGAAAGCCTTGCTGGCCATAGAAGAAGAAGTTACTGAAGGCCTCTGACAGCGAAAAGGAGGCCAGGGGTGATGCACGCAAGTGAGGTTAGCCGGTAGATGACATCCCCCCAAAATAAGACCCGGTGCCTTTTTTTGTGGCAAAAAATATATAAGACAGGTTCTTATTTTCAGGAAAACACAGTATGTTCTATCTTATAGAAGGAGAAAATGGTGGCATTAATGACTAAGATCAAAGCCAACAGGTTCAAGACCACTGCTCCATATGGAAACTCCCTGTGATTTTGGGCAAAGCACTCTCAATACAACCAACCTCATCAAGTTGTTGTGAGAAAAGAACTTTATATGCATCACCTTGAAGTTGAGGTGATGCATACAAAGCAATCAAGGTGAAACGTAAATCTAACAAGTAAATATGAACAAGTAAAAATTCTCTTCTTCCTCCTCCTCGCTCCTCCTTTCCTCCTCCTCCTTTTCTCCTCCTCCTCTTTCCTCCTCTTCTTCCTTTCCTCCTCCTCTTCCTTCTCCTCCTCCTCCCCACTTTAATTTCATTTCAAACGATCAGTGGAAGCATTTTAGAGAAAATGGGGGACATTTTCCAACAGTTTTGGAGGAGAAGGTTCCCTTCAAAGTGCTTTTGTCAAAAACATTATTTCCTGAAGGGGAAGAAAACAACGGAAACTAGCAGATCTGTTAACTTGGGGTGAAGAACAAAAGGTCAATCTCTATGAACATCTCTGAAAGCTTGTACCACCTCGCATTGAGCTGATGTTAAATCCTTTTTGAAGTGGCATATATCATTCTATTTTAGGCGCCTTGTTTAGAATAGGAGAAGTGAACTCAAAACGAAAAAGGAACAAAGCCGTTAAAACACATGTCTACCTTGTCACTGATGACTGATGCGAAGAAAAAAAGAAAAATATCTGATATCCCTTCAGTTCCTTGAATGAATGAAATGTGATGAGACACGACAGGGGTTTTGAGTTTGTTTTAAAGCCGGTCTATTTATTTAAACTGGAAGGTTTTCATACCACGGTTCTTTAGCACTCAAGGGTCTGGCTGACGTTTTTATTTATTTGATTGACGTCTAAAATAATTAACCACGCTATTTTCAAAAAAGATGTTTTACTTGTATTTTGTGTGTGTGAAAACCCAAAATAAAACTTTATTAAAAAATAATAATAATAATAATTAACCATTGATTAACTAATCACTTTGCTGATGATTAATATGACTTGTCCGTCTGTGAGAGAGATGAGCAGATCCAAAATGTGCTAACAAACCAGCCAATGGGAGTTGATAGCCTGGGTGTCGTGTTTCCAAGTGATAAACTCAGCAGTGGGATTCAACTGGTGTTATTACTGGTTTGGTGACTACTGTTTTGCTGAGCGCGCGCATCAAAAAACCTGAAGCTGTGCCGCCCAGACAGCTGAAAAGCGCTGCATGTGGTTGCGCGGTGTTTGAGAAGCCCCTTTTTTTCCTGCTGTTTCAACCTAGTCATGCCGCGCAAAGCAGCTGAGGTTGAAAAAACAGGAAATAAAGGAGAGGGAAGAGCCCGGGTGGGCGGGTGTGCCAAACAGTAGCAGATACAGAACTGGTTCGGTGTCTGCTGCTCTTCAGAGCTACTGGTTCTTTAGAACCGGGCAGAACCGGTGGCATCCCACCCATCTTCCATAATAATTCCATTTTTCCATAATAATTTCTTTTTATTTAGAATAGCATCAAATTGGCAAAGTCTGTTGTAATTCCGGATCGGACACAACCCGGAATTACACCACGTAATATTGGAAGTTAGAAACAACCCCTAAAAGTCACATTCTCCAATAGAAGCAAATCCACGTTTGCCTGGTGTCATCATTCTCCACCTCCAGGTCTCGGCAGGGTGAGCTTTCGTTCCCACGGGAAGGAGAACCACCTAGCCTAAACAACTCTCTCTATCTCCATTCCTCCCACCTTAGGAATGTGGCAAGTCTGAATCCTTTCCCCCCATAACCAGCAAAGAGAAAGAAAGAAAAGGAATATATAATAAGGCTAAATAAAATGGCTATGCATATGTCAATTTCGGGCTTGACATTGGGCGTGGTTTGGCTTTGTGTCTTTGCTGAGAATTGAAACTGAAACTGAGTTCTGCTCTGAACTGGAGCTGTAACATGTCTGCTTCTGTTTGTGTCTGCTTGTAACCTTTCCACATTGGAAGAAATTACCGGTATTGTACATTTACTTATTTTATAGAAAAGGAAGTTAATGAATCCTGCTGAGTCAGTCATTTGTGTGTTTTCTGGATTTGAATTCTGCTGTAAAATCTAACAATTTCTTCATATTTGGGGGTTGGTTCTCTCCTTGATTACTTTCCATTTATTGCTTCCATATATATCTCTATCTATCTATCTATCTATCTATCTATCTATCTATCTATCTATCTATCTATCATCTCTCTCTATCATCTCTCTTCTATTGATCTATTTATCTATTTATCTATCTATCATCTCTCTCTCTTTATCATCTCTCTATCTATCTATCTATCTATCTATCTATCTATCTATCTATCTATCATCTCTCTCTATCATCTCTCTTCTATTGATCTATTGATCTATTGATCTATTTATCTATCATCTCTCTCTCTTTATCATCTCTCTCTCTATCATCTATCTTCTATTTATCTATTTATCTATCTATCTATCTATCTATCTATCTATCTATCTATCTATCTATCTATCTAAAACACAATAGACTTTTAGATGTCACAGGAAGTCCACTATGCCTTATATACACAGTGGTGCTAATTGATGTAGTGTTGTCATCTTCTACTTTAAGTAATTATGCATGACTGACAAATTATACAAGTAGTCCTTGACTTACACCCATTGGTTGAATGACCGTTTGAAGTTACAACAGCATTGAAAAAGGGATGTATGACCGTTTTTCACACTTAGGACCGTTGCAGCATCCCCATGGTCACATGATCAAATTTTGGCTCGGCAACTGGCATGTACTTATGCCGGTTGCAGTGTCCCAGGGTCATGTGACCAGCAAAGCCAATGGGGAAGCCAGATTCACTTAACAAATGTGTTAACTCACTGAACAGCTGCGATGATTCACTTAACAACAGTGGCAAGATAGGGTGTAAATTGGGGCAAAATTCACTATCTTACTTAGCAATGGAAATGTTAGGCTCAACTGTGATTGTTAGTCAAAGACCACTGGTCATAAAAGTATGCTTTTAAGTCAGCTTAAAGTGAATTTTAAAATTACCCTTAGAAAGAAACCACAAGCATATTTTATCAGAAAAAGCAGCTTCTGATAAGACAAACACGACTTAATGGCCCCTTCCTAATCAATTGGCTGACTCTACTGTAGAAACAAATGCAAAAAGCTCTTTTTTTCATTTTTGACTAATGAAAGATGTTCCTGGAAATGGCAAGAATCCTAATAAATCTTAATTTATTTACTCCGAGGCATTGTTTTAGGCAGTAAAGGCTCGGAACTCATTATATGACCAACCGCCACTATGCGACTTTTAATTTCTAAAGCTTAATTGAAACTCAGAGGCTCAAATTATCTCCCATCCAAAAGAAGAAGAAAGAAGAAAGAAGAGGAGGAGGAAGAGGAAGAGGAGAAGGAGAAAAAGAAAAAGAAAGAAAAGAAGAGGAGAAGAGAAGAGGAGAAGAAGGAAGAAGAAGAAGAAGAAGAAGAAGAAGAAGAAGAAGAAGAAGAAGAAGAAGAAGAAGAAGAAGAAGAAGAAGAAGAAGAAGAAGAAGAAGAAGAAGTAGTAAAGGAAGGAAGGAAGGAAGGAAGGAAGGAAGGAAGGAAGGAAGGAAGGAAGGAAGGAAGGAAGTTGCTTATTCTCTTCAATTGGAATATCCTGCTTGGATCCACCAATTTCTTCCATGACCAGATTGCAAATTGATTTTGTTTAAAGCATTGATTCATCACCCTATAAAACAATATTGGAAAGGAACAGAAGGTTTCATTCCATAGAATCCAACGTATAAATCTGTACAGTGGAATCCTTATTAATGTGAGTTATTTGTTCTGGGCAAAAGGATTTTCAGAAAAGTTGAAAATTCTGTCAGTCCTTGACTTACGACCTAAACTTCTGTTGTTAAGTGAGACAGTTGTTAATTGAGTTTTGCCCCCTTTCAGGCCCCTTTCTTGGCCTGGTTGTTAAGTTAATCACTGCCATTGTTAAATTAGTATCATAGACTAGAAGACCTCCAAGGTCCCTTCCAACTTCCTTCCTTCTCCTTCTCCTTCTCCTTCTCCTTCTCCTTCTCCTTCTCCTTCTCTTTCTCCTTATTCTTATTCTTATCCTTCTCTTTCTCCTGCTCCTTCTCCCCCTTCTGTTTCTCTTTCTTTCTTCTTCTCCTGCTCCTCCTCCTTCTGTTTTTCCTTTTCCTTCTCCCCCTTCTCCTTCTCTTTCTTTCTTCTCCTCCTCCTTCTCCTCCTGCTCCTTTTCCTTCTGTTTCTCCTTCTCCTCATCCTCCTTCTTTCTTTCTTCTTCTTTTCCTTCACCTCCTCCTCCTCCTTCTGTTTTTCCTTTTCCTTCTCCTTCTCTTTCTTTCTTCTTCTCCTCCTCCTCCTGCTCCTTTTCCTTCTGTTTCTCCTTCTCCTCACCCTCCTTCTTTCTTTCTTCTTCTTTTCCTTCACCTCCTCCTCCTCCTTCTGTTTTTCCTTCTCCTTCTCCTTCTTTCTTCTCCTCCTCCTCCTCCTGCTCCTTTTCCTTCTGTTTCTCCTTCTCCTCACCCTCCTTCTTTCTTTCTTCTTCTTTTCCTTCACCTCCTCCTCCTTCTGTTTTTCCTTTTCCTTCTCCTTCTCTTTCTTTCTTCTCCTCCTCCTCCTGCTCCTTTTCCTTCTGTTTCTCCTTCTCCTCATCCTCCTTCTTTCTTTCTTCTTCTTTTCCTTCACCTCCTCCTCCTTCTGTTTTTCCTTTTCCTTCTCCTTCTCTTTCCTTCTTCTTCTCCTCCTCCTCCTGCTCCTTTTCCTTCTGTTTCTCCTTCTCCTCATCCTCCTTCTTTCTTTCTTCTTCTTTTCCTTCACCTCCTCCTCCTCCTTCTGTTTTTCCTTCTCCTTCTCTTTCTTTCTTCTCCTCCTCCTCCTCCTCCTGCTCCTTTTCCTTCTGTTTCTCCTTCTCCTCATCCTCCTTCTTTCTTTCTTCTTCTTTTCCTTCACCTCCTCCTCCTCCTTCTGTTTTTCCTTCTCCTTCTCCTTCTTTCTTCTCCTCCTCCTCCTCCTGCTCCTTTTCCTTCTGTTTCTCCTTCTCCTCATCCTCCTCTCTTTCTTTCTTCTTCTTTTCCTTCACCTCCTCCTCCTTCTGTTTTTCCTTTTCCTTCTCCTTCTCTTTCTTTCTTCTCCTCCTCCTCCTCATGCTCCCTTTCCTTCTGTTTCTCCTTCTCCTCACCCTCCTTCTTTCTTTCTTCTTCTTTTCCTTCACCTCCTCCTCCTTCTGTTTTTCCTTTTCCTTCTCCTTCTCTTTCCTTCTTCTTCTCCTCCTCCTCCTGCTCCTTTTCCTTCTGTTTCTCCTTCTCCTCACCCTCCTTCTTTCTTTCTTCTTCTTTTCCTTCACCTCCTCCTCCTTCTGTTTTTCCTTTTCCTTCTCCTTCTCTTTCTTTCTTCTCCTCCTCCTCCTCCTGCTCCTTTTCCTTCTGTTTCTCCTTCTCCTCACTCTCCTCTCTTTCTTTCTTTCTTCTTTTCCTTCACCTCCTCCTGCTCCCTCCTCCTCCTTCCTTTTTCCCTCCTGTCTGGAAGTTTTTAAGAAGAGATCGAACAGCCATTTGCCTGAAATGATGTAGGGTTTTCCTGCTTCAGCAGGGGGTCAGACTAGAAGACCTCCAAGTTCCCTTCGAACTCTGTTATTCTGTTAACAGGAAAAAAACAAAACAAGAAGCAAAGGATTTATGAGCATCGACTGTGATATTTTTGAAAGCAGATGAATAGATAGTCCTTGGTTTATGACGGGTCGCTCAGTGACCATTTGAAAAAGGCAACTTGACAAGCCTGGTCCAAAGTTCGCTGACAGTCGCTCACCTCCACACACCCTGTCAATGACTGCATTTGGGGCGCTCAGTAACCCAGCCGCCATTCACTTCATATGGTCACTGAATGAATGCTTGTAATTCGAGGACAATCAAAGCCAGTCATGTTTCCGTAAGAGACTGTGGCTGAAGCTGAGAACGAAAAAAAAAAACAAAAAAACAGAACAATATCTCTAAAATACAACAAATAGGCTGCAGAAGGGAGATGTATCCCACTGCAGAAAAACCTAATATATGGACTCTTAATCCGCTGCGCATATATTTCATGAAAAAGAGGTTGGAAAGCTTTACAGAGCAACCCCGCCCTTATGAACTCAGCAATCAGGGTCAGCAAAGAGGGTCAGAGGGTGCCAATTTTAATTCTCAAGATTGTGTTCTCTAACCTCTCACACTTGACACCCACGCTCATTAAAGCAAGCCTGTGTGAATTGTGCATTCCTTGACTGTGCTCGGCAGTTAAAGGCTTCCCATCTCCTGCCTATTCTGATGGGGATCCTTCCTCCTCCTCCTCCTCCTCCTTCCTCCTCCTCCTCCTCCTCCTCCTCCTCTTCTTCTCCTCCTCCTCCTTCCTCCTCCTCCTCCTCCTCCTCCTCCTCTTCCTCTTCTTCTTTCTCTTCTTCTTCTCCTTCTTCCTCCTCCTCCTCTTCTCCTCCTCCTTCTCCTTCCTCGTCTCCTCTTTTCCTTTTCCTTCTCCTTCCTCCTTCCTCCTCCTCCTCCTCCTCCCCTCCTCCCTCCTCCTCCTCCGCCTCTTGTTCTTTCTCTTCTTCTCCTTCTTCTCCTTCTTCCTTATCCCACTCTTCTCCTCTTTCTCCTTCCACCTCTCCTCTTTTCCTTTTCCTTCTTCCTCCTCCTCCTCTTCTTCTTTCTCTTCTTCTTCTCCTTCTTCCTCATCCTCCTCTTCTCCTCCTCCTTCTCCTTCCTCATCTCCTCTTTTCCTTTTCCTTCTCCTTCCTCCTCCTCCTCCTCTTCTTCTTTCTCTTCTTCTTCTCCTTCTTCTCCTTCCTCCTCATCCTCCTCTTTTCCTCATCCTTCTCCTTCCTCGTTTCCTCTTTTCCTTCTCCCTCCTCCTCCTCCTCCTCCTCTTCTTCTTCTTCTCCTTCTTCTCCTTCTTCCTCCTCCTCCTCTTCTCCTCCTCCTTCTCCTTCCTCGTCTCCTCTTTTCCTTTTCCTTCTCCTTCCTCCTCCTCCTCCTCTTCTTCTTTCTCTTCTTCTTCTCCTTCTTCTCCTTCCTCCTCATCCTCCTCTTTTCCTCATCCTTCTCCTTCCTTGTTTCCTCTTTTCCTTATCCTCCTCCTCCTCCTCCTCCTCCTCCTCTTCCTCCTCCTCCCTCCTCCTCCTCCTCCTCCTCTTCTTCTTCTCCTCCTTCTCCTTCCTCCTCCTCCTTTTCTCCTCCTCCTTCTCCTTCCTCGTCTCCTCTTTTTCTTCTCCTTCCTCCTCCTCCTCCTCTTCTCCTCCTCCTCCTCCTTCTTCCTCCTCCTCCTCCTCTTCTCCTTCTTCGATATCTGTCATCGGACATTGACCCACATCGACCCTTAGTTCATAATTGTTCTTTTCTTTTGGCAGCTCTGCACATGCGCAGTCTGGGAACCAGCTCCAGCTACTCCCCTGCCTTACCGCTGTCCGACTCCGAAGGCAGCTGATGACTGCCAGCCTGCTCTGGCCCCATCTCCTGCCTCTGATGCAGAGCCCTTGTCCGAGCCTTCCTCAGCCTCCAGGACTGGCCCAGGTTCCTTCCCAACCCCCTCGCCGTCTGACTGTGCTGCCGGCTCCACTAGCTGCCGCAATAATCAATAAGAAACAGTGTAAGGTCTTCTTCTTGGGTGGGGGTGGGGGGTTGGAGTAGATGACCTACAAGGTCCCTTCCAACTCTGTTAATCTGTTAAATAAACATTGTTCATTTCTATTGCATGGATGGAAGAAAAGTCCATCCCTTGGAGAGAAAAAAGGTGGGGAGGATAAACATTCAGATAGGATTAGGGGCTTTGTAAAATGAGTCTGTAGTTGCAAATATGTTTTGCAAATTATATTTATTTATTTTATTTATTTATTTTGTCAAGCGATTCTAAGATGACAGGTATAAGTATAAACATAGTTATGAATACATGAAATGGATACATATAAGAAAAATAAAAGAAACAATAGGACAGGGATGATGGGCACGTTGGTGCGCTTATGCACGCCCCCCCTACAGGCCTCTTAGGAAAGGGGTGAGGTCAATAGTAGGCAGTTTAAGGTTAAAGTTTTTGGGTTTGGAGAAGAAACCACAGAGTCAGGTAGAATATTCCAGACCTTGACCACTCTTGTTGCTGAAGTTGTACTTCCTGCAATCAAGTTTGGTCCGATTAACCTTGAGTTTGTATCTATTGTTTGCTCTTGTACTGTTGTGGTTGAAGCTGAAGTATTCATTGACAGGTAGGACATTGCAATGCATGGTTTTATATACCCTACTTAGATTGGACCGAAGGCGGCATAGTTCAAACTTTTCTAGGTCTAGTATTTCGAGTCTGGTGGCATAAGATATTCTGCAACGAGTAGAGGAGTGGAGAACTCTTCTTGTGAAATATTTCTGGACTTTCTCAACTGTATTAATATCAGATTAAGAGTGTTGAAGTGTATCTCTCTGTGTGTGCATGTGTATGTGTTTCTCCTGGTATTTCACTGGGTTTTGGAAAGCTTTTATCAGTTTTGGGGTGGTGTCCCTTTAACTACATCACTTAGTGGTTTATGCTTTGAGAAGCAGAGCTTTGGCTCAAATTATGGAGCTATTCAGGTGGCTGTTATTGAAGGCAAAGACACTTTCAAGGAAGGAAGGGGAAAAAAATTTGGTGGGGCGGCGGGGGGGGGCTGTCTTTCTTTGCTTCCACAAAAGCAAAATCACCGGCTTGATCCACAAAAACACACTGAGACATAATGGAGACCTAGAAGATGAACAGACCTATGGAACAGCTGTCCTGCCCTAAATAAGATGTACTACAGACAAAATCAGTAAGATACTACATAAGCATCACATCAAGACTGCCTTCAAAACAGACAGAAAAATAGCAGCCATCCTTAGAAACCCCAAAGATAAAATTGACCTGGAAAACCAAGGCATATACGAAGTCCCCTGTGCATCATGCCCAGCCACATACATTGGACAGACCAATAGAAGAATAAGTACCCGCCTGGATGAACACAAAAATGCAGTAAAAATGCTGGAACACACTTCCTCGCTAGTCCAACACATGAAAGCCACAGGTCATAGCATCAACTTCAATGGCACCAAAACCCTAGCCACTATAGAAAATCCCAGCCACAGAATAATCAGAGAAGCCATAGAGATTGAAAAAAGACCTGAAAGCATGAATAGAAGAGATGATTCCACCAGACTGTCAATCATTTGGAAGCCTGCACTCACAAACAAAAAAATCTCCACATCACTAGCCAGGCAAACACCTGGGCACAAACAGATCCCCCCTGATACCTCCAGCTCAAACACACCCCAACCAGGCACCCAGATGAAACCTAGCTTCCTAACAAATGATAGCCATCCATTTAACTGGAGCCAAGCTGCACTAAAGGCCTCCAATATAGGAACACAATGTTGCCAGCCAATGAAAACACAAAAAGAGCCACAAAACAGACAGAAGATATTAGAAATACCAATCAAGCAGAACACAGCAAACTCCAAGACCAATAAACACAGACCAAGACTCCCAGCCAATCAGGATGAAGAAAAAAACCATTCTGGCACAGCAGTAGGCTAGCCGCAAATTTAAAACTGAAACCACTGTAAAAGTCTGACTCACAGATGAACACAACACAGAAGCCTGATGATGGCAGATGAGATTCTGCCGAAACGTTGCTACAACTTTAAAAGCACAACTACAGTGACATGAGAAAATACCCGAACAAAGCTGAAGTAAGTACCTGTGAAAACTTAAGTGTGTGTGTGTATATATATATATATATGGATCTTTGGTTGTTCGGGTTTTCTCCCGCGTAAGATTCAAAGTGTCTAGGCAACGTTTCGATGAAGTCTCATTCATCATCATCAGGCCTCTGTCTTTGGCTCTTGCTTTTCAGAGTGATGTGAGGTTGCAGCTGCTTTTTTCTTTCTAACTGTCAGTGGGGTGGGATTTGAATGGGTGGGGGCTTGGCTGTGTTCTGATTGGGTGGGTGTCTTCTCATTGGTGGGGGCCTGGCTGTGTTTTGATTGGTTGGGGGTTGGCCGTGTTCTGATTGGCTGGATTTCTTGCTGCCCGGCTTCGAGTTCGAGGTCGCGCTGCATCTCCATAGTTGGTGTCGGCTTGCTTCATGTATGGCTCGGAGGGGTTTGGAGTGGGCAGTGGTGAGGTTGCAGGTATTCGTCTGTTCATGAGGGCGGGTTTCCAAATGGCTGGGAGGCGGGAGGTGTCATCTCGCTTCACTCTGAGAAGCACAGAGCCGGAGACAGAAGCCTGAAGATGATGAATGAGACTTCATCGAAACGTTGCCTAGATACTTGAATCTTACGCGGGAGAAAACCGAACAACCAAAGATATATATATATATATATATATATATATATATATATATATATATATATATATATGGCTCAGATACGTAGATGACACCTTCATAATCTGGCCACATGGGAAAGAAAAAACTGAACAACTTCCTCACACACCTCAACAGCCTACACCCCAAAATACGGAATTGATCTGTGCTGGGTGGTGGTGTGAGTGCATGTAGATAGCGGTTAGTATGTGTTTTCTTCTGGTAGATGGTGTGTCCTAGGGAGCCATTGGATCTTTTGTATACCAAGACATCTAGGAAGGGAAGTTGGTTGTTGGCTTCTGTTTCCATGGTGAATTGTATTTTGGGGTGTAGGCTGTTGAGGTGTGTGAGGAAGTTGTTCAGTTTTTCTTTCCCATGTGGCCAGATTATGAAGGTGTCATCTACGTATCTGAGCCAGAGTTTGGGTTTGTGGTCGTATTTTTCTAGAACTTGTGTTTCAAAGTGTTCCATGTAGAGGTCTACCAGAAGAAAACACATACTAACCGCTATCTACATGCACTCTCACACCACCACCCAGCACAGATCAATTCTGTAGCCAAGACACTCATCTCCAGAACAAAATGCTTAGCCGATGAACAACACCAAAAAACCGAACTACACACTCTCACCAACGTACTTACAGCCAATGGATTCCAAAGAAAGAAGATTACCCACCTAATCCAAAAAGAAACCCCAACCAAAATCCAAGACAGAGAACAAGAAAACGGCAAAGCCCTCCTCCCATATATAAAAGGCACTACAGACAAAATTAGCAAGATCCTCCAAAAACACAACATCAAACAGCATTCTGCACAAACAGAAAAATATCCACCATCCTAAGAAACCCCAAAGACAAAATCGAATTAGAAAACCAAGGAGTATCGAAATCCCCTGCACTGCCTGCCCTACCACATACATTGGACAAACTAACAGAAGAATAAATGCACGCATTGAAGAACATAAGAACTCAATCAAAAAAAGAAGAAACGACCTCTTCCTGGTCCAACACCTCAAAGCCACAGGACATGAAATTGATTTTAAAAATACCAGAACTATCGCCAAAACCGAACACTTCAACAGCAGAATAATCAGAGAAGCCATAGAGATAGAAAAACGCCCACACAGCATGAACAAACGAGATGACACCTCCCGCCTTCCAGCCATTTGGAAACCCGCCCTCATGAACAGACGAGTACCTAACATGAAGAAGGACACCAGACCCACACCCATGAGAGCCACACAAGATGCCACCACCACACTTCCATGTAGAAAACAGACTCTCACCCACTCAGAAGATGAGACACGACCATGGACCAGAAGCTGCACTACAGCTGCATCACTACCCACTTCAAACCCCTCCGAGCCATACATGAAGCAAACCGACACCCACTATGAAGATGCAGCAGGACCACGAACTCGAAGCCAAACTGCAAGATCACAACTCACCAGCTCAAATCCCCAGCAACTAAGACTAACCGGAGCACAACCAAGCCCCACCTGAACAGAACACGCCTCCAACCAATCAGAACACGGCTAACCCCCAACCAATCAGAACACAACCAAACCCCTACCAATGAGAACACACCCCCACCCAATCAGAACACAGCCAAGCCCCCACCCAATCAAGTCCCACCCCACTGGCAGTTAAAAGGAAGGAAGCAGCTGCAATCTCACATTACTCTGAGAAGCACAGAGCCGGAGACAGAAGCCTGAAGATGATGAGTGAGACTTCATCGAAACGTTGCCTAGATACTTCGAATCTTACGCAGGAGAAAACCCGAACAACCAAAGATCCACATATAAATACCCGCGAGAACCTCAGAAAACAAATATATATATATAAATTCGTAGATTTTCACGGGTACAGGTATGTAGGTCTAGGCGTGTTTGGGTCTTTTCCCGTGTAAGATTAAGAGTATGTTGGCGACGTTTCAGCAAGGTCCCACTTCCCATCCTCAGCCTGGTGCTTTCGGCTTCATGCCAGTGCAAGCAGTGTGTGATCGGAGCTGCCGGCTCTCTATTAATACTGGTGGTGGGGGCTGGTGTGCTGGGCTGGTTGGCTGCGCTGCTGCCTCTTGGTTGGTTGATGGAATTGTTGTTGGTATAATGGGCTGTGTGATGGCCTTGTGAGTTTTGTTGTGGAGATATCCTGGATCTTGTGCTGTAATCTCCTGGGTCATTTGTTTTGTAGTGATCTTTTTTCCATTATCCTCTCATGTTTTAATGGCTTGGGAATGGGTTGCATGATTACAGCGCAGGACTCAGGATACCACAACAAAAGAACTCACAAGCCCATCACACAACCCATTACCCAAGAAAGAAAGAATGCATTTGTCAAGCCCGGTATTGACATATGTGTAGCCATTTTAGTTAGGTTTAATATATATATATATTCCTTTTCTTTATTTTTGCTGGTTATGAGGGGAAGGGTTTCGGACTTGCCACATTCCTAAGGTGGGAGAAGTGGAGATAAAGAGAGTTGTTTAGGCTAGGTGGTTCTCCTTCCCATGGGAATGGACTTTTGTGCTTTTCTTTTTAAAACGGATTTCATCACTTGGAAACCTGACAACGTTTTCTTTAGGAGAAAATGTCAGGTGTGATCACAGTGCATTTTCAAAAGAAAGGGTAATACATTTTGCCGCCCGGTGCTAATTCCGATAAATAATTTCAGTGGGATTCGGGGCTTTCATTACCCCAGTTTAAACAGGGACTTCCACGCAACAACGAGCAAAATTTCACACCATCTTTGGGGTCTTCTTAACACGTAGTTCCCCTTTGCAAAGCCATTTAGCTTGGAAATGTCTCTGAAGCAACTTAAGGGGACAGAAGAACAGAGAAGCAATGCTAATGGCATTTGGTGTCTACAAAAGAAGGACCCTGGTGATGGTGTGATAGCTTTGTTGTGAAATAGGCTTTGTGCGTTCAGCCGTCCTCACCGAGGAAAACGACGCCATCAAAATTTTACTAGGGGAGATGAAAATTTATGCGGCATTTTGGAGCTCGTTTCTGCTGGAGACGACCAATCGTTTTATAAATCAGAAGGACGGATCATAGTTCTCTTCAATCTGGGGCAGTGGTATGCTTCCTTTTTTCTTATTTATTACCCCCCAAATAACAATAAAAACGACAGGACCATTCAACACCCACAGTGACAGTCACATGCATAGGGTGGTATATCTTTCTTCTTCTTCTTTTTTTAATGAGAGAGGGCAATAGCAGGTGCAAGGGACTTCTGGACAAAAGGAGAGAGAGAGAGAGAAAGAGAGCTTTTTACAACTTTTTACAACTGAAGAAAAATCTGCAAGACTGTGAGCAGTAAAATTTAGCAGTAAAGATTTAGTTGCAAAGGTTTGATGTAACTTTATCTGTAAACTGACTAGAATTACTCAGATTGGCAGTGCTTGAAACTGATAAATAAATATCAGGACAAACTATCTACTCTTTTGGCCTTCCTTTCTTCCCCCCTCCCCTCCTCCCTCCCTTCTTTCCTTCCTTCTTCCTCCTTCCTTCCTTCCTTCCTTCCTTCCTTCCTTCCTTCCTTCCTTCCTCCCCTCCCTCCCTCCCTCCCTTCTTTCCTTCCTTCTTCCTTCCTTGCTCCCTTCTTCCTTCCTTCCTTCCTTCCTTCCTTCCTTCCTTCCTTCCTTCCTTCCTTCCTTCCTCCCCTCCCTTCCTCCCTCCCTCCCTTCTTTCCTTCCTTCTTTCCTTGCATTTTCTCATCTTCATCCTCATCCTCTTCTAAAGAGTTCTGGCACAGTGGTTAGAATGCAGTATTGCAGGCAAACTCTGCCACTGCCAGCAATTCGATCCTGACCGGATGAAGGTTAACTCAGTCTTCTGTTCATCTGAGGTGGGTGAAATGAGGACCTAGATATGAGAAGCACTCTCTCATAGAACTGGTAGGAAAAAATACGGAATCCCACCACTGATCTTCACCCCCTCCTCTTTTTGGCCTTCTTAAAAGGCCTGAAAACTTGCTTCAGCCAATGGGCTTGAGGGCCCAATGAGAGTGTGTCCTTCTAGATGTGGTTAATGAGTGAAGACAAGATATCCTGGGTCTTGTGCTTCTCCCTGCTTTCATCTCATTCCTTTCTTTCCCATCTTAGTTCATTTTTAAAATGAATGTTAATGTTAGATAAATATACAAGGGAGTCCTCAACTTATCACACTTCAGCTTAGAGACCGTTTGAAGTCACAACAGATGGAAACTGAACAAGGAGAGATTCAACCTGGAAATAATGAGAATTTTTTCTGACAGTGAGAACAATCAACCAACGGAACAGAAGTTTGCCTTTGGAAGTTGTGGGAGCTTCCTCACTGGAGACTTTCAAGAAGAGATTGGACTCTCATCTGTCAGAAATGGTGTAGAGCAAGGGCCTTCAAACTTGGCCAGTTTAAGACTTGTGGACTTCAACTTCCAGAATTCCTGATCTAACATGACCGTGGGAGGAATTCTGTGAGTTGAAGTCCACAAGTCTTATAAAGCTGTCAAGTTTGAAGACCCCCTGGCCTAGAGTCTCCTGCTTGGGCAGGAGGGTTGGACTAGATGACTTACAAGGTCCCTCCCAACTCTGTCAATCTGTATTCTTGATAAAACGTTGGAAGATAGGACCCAGCATCCTTTGAAAAATGTTAGTTCTTCTTTTTTTAATCTTGAAAGGAAGGAAATATATTACCAGTTTGGGGAAAATAATACTTAATCTTACTTTCCCTATGTGAACCATAGGAAATTATCCATCACTCTTCACAAAGCCTCCCATTCTGAAGCATTGTTCACGTCTTGTAATATTTTTAAGCCATCTAAATATAACTAGATGCCAGACAAAACATTAACATGAAGCTGGGTTCTCTTTGCAAGGATCTCTGCGTGCCACAAGTCAGTTTTGTTCGTTTTTATTCATACATTCCATTTCTATCCAGCCTTCCTATTTAGTAGCTGACAGCTATTAAAGCACAACATATCACAACAAGATTAGAACCAACGCTGCAGCTATAATAATCTGGATTTCTTTCCCCCACAGTTTTTATTTTAAAATAATTTAGCATATATTTTTATTGAGAGTTTTACTCTCTCTCTCTCTCTCTCTCTTTCTCTTTATACACATCAACCCACACAGAAACTATCTGGAATACTCACTAAAATAGAAAAGCAGAGTAAAATTCAAAGAAAGAAACCATCAAACACATTTTTAAAAAATCTGGCTTTTTGTGGGGAATAAACTGACTGTAATCACTTCTTGTTAAAAGAAGGGTTTAAATTCACCATGAATTCAGTTGTATTCATTCTAGAACAGTTCTTAGAAGTCAGATTGTAATCTTAATTTACAGATTAACAGAGTTGGAAGGGACCTTGTAGGTCATCTAGTCCAACCACCCCTGCCCAAGCGGGAGACCCTACACCATTTCTGAGAGATGGCAGTCCAGTCTCTTCTGAAAGCCTCCAGTGATGAAGCTCCCACAACTTCTGTTCCATGGGTTGACTGTTCTTGCTGTCAGAAAGTGTCTCCTTATTTCCAGGTTGAACCTCTCCTTGATCAGTTTCCATCTATTAAGAAGAAGGGAGGAGAGGAAATGAAGTAAATGGATGAAGAAGGAGAAGAGGTGAAAGGAAACAAAAGGATAGCGAAATATCTATGGAGATTCTCAGTCATCCAGGTCATGGTTGTCCCAAATATACTTTTTCAAGAGGCAAATGGGCTTGTTTTTCTTTGAAGACGTTTCGCTTCTCATCCAAGAAGCTTCTTCTGCAGTCAGAGCCGAAGAAGCTTCTTCGATGAGAAGTGAAATGCCTTCAAAGAAAAACAAGGAAGTCCAGTTGCCTCTTGGGAAAAAAAAACCTTTGGGAAACAAATGGATGGAGAAAGAGAGAGGAGAAGAGAGGAGGAGGAGGAGGAGGAGAAATGGATGAAGGAGGAGAGGAGACAAACGGAGAAAAATGGGGAAGAGAGGGGGAAAGTAAATGGATGAAGAAGGAGAGGACAAGAAAGAGAAGAGAGGAGGAGAAGTATATAGAGGAGAGGAGAGGAGGAAAAGGAAAGGAAAGAAAAGGAAAGAGAAAGAAAAAGAAAAAGAAAGGAAAGAGAAAGGAAAGGGAAAGGAAAGAGAAAGGAAAGAGAAAGGAAAGGAAAGAGAAAGGAAAGAGAAAGAGAAAGAGAAAGGAGAGGAGAGGAGAGGAAAAGTATTTTGTATAGATGAAATCAGAAGGTGAACAGGGTGAGCATGCTTCATCAACTTGATCAGAGATCAAAAAGATGTCCACTGGAAGAAGTTAAGGTGGAATGCAGAATGAGCTTCTAGGGTTAATTTGAGTCTAGATTTCAGGGTTCATTGACTTAATAGGCTATTCTTGGACCAATTGCAAGGGTTGTTGGTTTTTTTTTTTTTTAAAGCAGCTGCTTTCTGGCAGAGAACAAAGCAGCCTGATAGTAAGGAGGAAATGACTCTCTGGAGAAGAGACCAGCTGCTGGAGGCGAGATGGTGTGTTGCAGCTATTTGAAGCTGGACCTGCTAGCATCACACAAGGAAGCATGGAGAGGAGGCCATCTGTTCTGAAGGACCTGAGATGGTCCAGAGCTACCTGAAGGCACCAGGACAAATTTCTCCAACGAACAAGAGGGAAAGGAAGTAGAACAAACCGATATAAAACACACCCATACCGTAAAACATAATTTTAAAAAGTAAAATTTAGCAATTGCACAAATGAGATCTCACTGTAGTACACTTATCCTTCCTCTGGGAAACGATGGAGAAACGCCTTTCACTCCATTTAGTAAAATAAAATGTGATTTTTCCAAGCCTGCCTAGATGTAATTGTTATGGATATAAAGACAGAAGAGGGATTGTCTTGTTGTTATTCTAGAGTTAGCTTTCTCCTTTGGTTGTTTTTCTCCAACGATCTAGGGCAAGCAGACCAAAACCACCCACGAAAAATCTCAAGCAGAAGCGTTATTGTTACAAAATGGGGGCAAAACCAGGGGTGGGATTCTACCCGGTTCAGACCGGTTCAAATGAACCGGCTGTTAAGTTTTCATCTGGTTCACCGAACCAGTATTTCAACCGACCGGCTGGCCCCGCCCACTGTGCACCACTTATCCCCTCCCAGCAGCCTTCATGCAGCCCATTTTCGATGCAGGTAAGTGCAGGGGCCTTTTTCCAGCTTCCAGAGGGTCCCCAGAGCTCAGGGGAGGCCATTCCTGCCCTCTCAGAGGCCCAGGAGGGGCCTCCCAACCCTTCAGAAGGTGAAAAACGGTCCTCTCAGAAGTGCCAGAAGTCTGGAAGTGGCCCCGTTTCCAGCTCCTGGTGGACCTCCAAAGCCCAGGGGAGGCCACTTTTGCCTTCCCAGAGGCCTGAGGGAAGCCTCTGGACCCTTGGGAAGGTGAAAAATGGCCCTCCCGGAAGTTCCGATAGGCTATGCCAGCCATGGCCACGCCCACTCAGCAACCGGATAGCAAACCAGTTGCTGGGATTTTTGAATCCCACCCCTGGGCAAAACTCACTTAGCAAATGTCCCACTTAACACAGCTGCAAGTCAGGGACTACCTTCTATTCCCTGGGGAAAGATCAGGTAAGGCTTCAGGGAATTTGGTAGGAGGTCAGGCCTGCGCCACTTTCTATACTGCAGAGACTCTAAGCTTGATCCCCTCTTGACACCTCCCTCCAGTCTAGCTGGAGATTCCATCACATCAATTTAGTGTTCTCCAAAGCTGTGGGACTTCTATACCCACAATTCTTAGCCACCATGCTTTGGAGCTGAATGCCCCATAGCATTCAGGAGCTGTAGTGGCACAATAGTCAGAATAGCATTAGCAATAGCACTTATATACCGCTCCATGGTGCTTTACAGCCTTCTCTTAAGTGGTTTACAGAGTCAGCGCATTACCCCCAATAATCTGTGTCCTCATTTTACTGACCTTGGAAAGATAAAAGACTGAGTCAACCTTGAGCTGGTCAGGATTGAACTCCTGGCAATGGGTAGGATTAGCTGGCAATGGTGCATTCTAACCACTGTGCCTCCACAGCCCCTTCCTTCCTTCCTTCCTTCCTTCCTTCCTTCCTTCCTTCCTTCCTTCCTTCCTTCCTTCCTTCCTTCCTTCCTTCTCAGACTTATATACAGCTTCACAGTGCTTTACAGCCTTCTCTGAGTGGTTTACAGAGTCAGCCTCTTGCCCCCAACAATCTGGGTCCTCATTTTACCAACCTTGGAAGGATGGAAGGCTGAGTCAACTTTGAGCCAGTGAGAATTGAACTGCCAAATTGCAGTCAGCCAGCAGTCAGCAGAAGTAGCCTGCAGTACTGCATTCCAACCATTGTGCCATCACACAGTATGCCCACAACCTGAAGTTCAATCCCGAACAACTCAAGGTTGACTCAGCCTTCCATCCTTTCGAGGTCGGTAAAATGAGGACCCAGATTGTTGGGGACAAGAGGCTGATTCTGTAAACCGCTTAGAGAGGGACTGTCAAGCACTGTGAAACAATATATATGGCTCAGTGCTAAGTTCCCCTATGCAAATGCAACAACTTGTGTGTTCCTACCTTATATCATTAAAGATAATATTAAAACCCTCCCTGAACAACAACTGGATTGCCAATGTAATGAAGGCCAGGTAAAATATCTATACTAGTTACTTTATTAGCAACATGTCAGCATTCTACTGAAAATGCTTCAGTATATTTGAAGTAGAGGGAGATTACTTATATTATTTTAAACTCTATTACTTAGGAGTCATCCAGAGTTTAGATTTCATTTTGTGAAAGCTCTTCTAAAGAAGGGAAAAAAAAAACTGCAAGTGGACTACAAACAAGATAAAGGGCCTGGGTGTAAGTTATACGAGGAAAAATAGGAAGAAGCAATCTATTTTATTTTGGGAAAAGAAGACTAAGGGGATTAATTTCTAACTCTTCAATATTTAAAATCCTCCACAAAGAAAATGGAGCATTTCTTCTTTGGATATCCACCGGGGCTTAGCGATGAACAATTTCTGAGGCTATGCTTTAGCTGTACTACCAAACATAAAAATAGAAGCTTTTTAGCAGCTTTTCACAACCTGTTACCCTCCGGATGTGCTGAAGTTCAACTGCAGGCTTTTAGGATTGATAAAGATAGGGGAAAACCAAGTATCTAAAACAGCAGATATTTCAGGAAAGTTTTTTCACAGAGCATGATCACAGAACCTTGAAAGCCTATCAGGTGTCCTCTTTACCTCGGCTTACACTGAACAATACCAAGCTGGGTTCTTTTGAGTTTCTTTCTTGTGCTTTCTTCTTTCCTGGGATTGGATAATCTTTTGGTTTCTTTTTTTTAAATTAAATTTAAATATTTAATTTAAACATTTAAAGATGAGCCAGCCGTGTGCAGCAACTGCCAAAAAAGCCAACTCAATTCTAGGCTGGATAAGCAGAGGGATAGAAACAAGATCATGTGAAGTGTTAATATTGCTTTATAAGGCCTTGGTAAGGCCACACTTGGATTACTGCATTCAGTTTTGGCTGCCATGATGTAAAAAAGATGTTGAGACTCTAGAAAGAGTGCAGAGAAGAGCAACAAAGAGGATTAGGGGACTGGAAGCTAAAATATACGATGGACAGTTGCAGGAATTGGGTATGTCTAGTTTACTGAAAAGAAGGACTAGGGGTGACATGATAGCAATGATCCAGTATCTCAGGGGCTGCCACAAAGAAGAGGGAGTCAAGCTATTCTCCAAAGCACCTGAGGGCGGGAGAAGAAGTAATAGGTGGAAACTAACCAAGGAGAGAAGCAACTTAGAGCTAAGGAGAAATTTCCTGACTATTAGAACAATTAATCAGTGGAACAACTTGCCTCTGGAAGTTATGAATGCTCCAATACTGGAAGTTTTTAAAAAGATGTTGGATAACTATTTGTCTGAAGTGGTGTAGGTTTTCCTGCCTAGGCAGTGTTATGTCCTGAGAACTCTAGGAGTTCTCACTCAGGTCCACTCACTTTGTGTGGGCGTTCTTCCCCCTTTCTCATTGGTTGGTTCTCCCCAGCAGCCAGCTATAAAAGCAGGCTGCGGGGTCCAACCAGTTGCTGATTGCTGCGAGCCAGTTCCAGGCGTGGCAAGCACGGTCAGCCCTTTATTGTTATAATAAAGTATTGTTGCACTCATGCTCTGGTTCAGCCTCTCATTGCCCAAACTTAAGACTGGCGACGAGGATGGGATGGCTACCAGAAGCACCATGCAACCGCTGAGTCACTAGCCGCCGATCCACAGCCCAGAGAGAGCGATCGGCCGGCGATAAGAAAAACGCTGATCCGCAGCCAGAGGCGGTCAGCAAACAAAAAGAGCAAACAAAAAGAGCAAGCGCTGATCCGCTGACAGAAAAGCGGCCAGCAAGCGATAAGCAAACACTGATCCGCAGCCAGAGAGCGGTCAGAATCGAAAGTTAGAAGCGTCTGTAGCAGCTTATTAGCCCAGCTACAGGGAAAGTGAAGCGCTGCGAGCCCCAGCCGCTCAGTATCAGGCGCGAAATTCAAGCGGTTGTCATTTGAATTTCAAACCTAAAAGGTACAGCACAGCGCTGTAGCCAGTCACTGGCGCCCACACAGGCGCGAATCCAAACGCCATCAACGGCTAACGCCAAACGTGGTTAACCCAGAGAGAAGAGAGGATTGCAAACAGCCTCTCCTGAGCTGAAATCACTTGCCCACCACGGGCACTAAAACATTGTCTGCTGCCCCAGAGAGATTTTTTCCACAGGTTGTTCAACCGGTCCCAGCACCATGAGTTCCAATCCAGTCTTCCCGGGTTCAAACCAGACGAGGAGAAGTGGGAATCGTATAAGAACCGCTTTAATCATTATATCGATGCAGTTGGCCTGGCGGATGCGGGAGCATCGGAAAAAATCGTATTTCCTAATCTACTGTGGAGCCACCATCTACGATACTGCCACGGCACTCGTGGCTCCTCGTGAGTTGAAAACGTTCCGTGGTCTGAGTTACTTGAAATTCTCACTAACCACTATTCCCCAGGCCCTCACAGATTGCCAGGAGATTCACCTTCCGTATGAGGAAGCAATCGAGCAAGGAGACCATCAATCAATATATGGCGCTCTCAGAACAGCAGCACTGCATTGTGGGTTTGGAACCTACCTGGAGGACATGCTCCTCGATCAATTAGTCTGCGGGGTCAAGGACCTCCACCTGCAAAGGCGCCTTCTCTAAAAAGACCTCAACCTCGCACAAGCAGTCGAGAGTCCTTGCAGCTGAGCTGGCAACAAACTCAGCCACCAAAATCCAGGGCCCAAGTGCCAAGCTGACATCACTTCCAGTCCACTCCGAGGAGGTGGTAGCAGAGGAAACCATCAGTGATGAAAGCGAAATCCACCGCCTCCAACGACAGACGGCCGCAGGTAGGAGCCAAACAAGAAAACATCGGTCCACCCAAGCACATCACCCTGTGCCTAGCCTGTGGGGATCTCATCAGAGGAGCCACCTGCAAGTTTAAAGGAGCCACCTGCAATAACTGCCATAAAGGGGACACATCGCGAGAGTCTGCCAAGCCCCCAAGCGCAGCACAAAGGCACCCCCTCGCACTCGGGACCACAGAGGCAAGTATTGAACTGTCGCACGCACCACCTTGCCAAGCACACTTGCCACACAGTTAGTAAATTTCTCTCTCCGTTTCCCTAGAAGGTAAACCGTGCCGCATGGAGGTTGACACAGGGTCAGCGCTCTCAATTATCTCGTGGAACACCCTCAAGAGGCTCCAACCAAGCCTATCCACTAGCTGGCTCCAGAGATGCCAGTTTGGCCTGAAGGACTACCAGGGAAGACCATTCCTGTAATCGGCAGAGGCAAGTTTCTTGTCAGTTTTAAAGCTTTTAAAGGTCACCTACCTCTAGTGGTAGTTAACGGCAATCTACCCACCTTATTGGGGCTTGATTGGTTTCCCCATCTTGGCCTAGGGCTAACAGGAGTCCATGCTGTCTCAACCTCAGACACTGACTCCTTATTCGCTGATTACTCAGATGTATTCAGCGAAGAGCTGGGGTGTTATAACGGTACCCCCATCTCATTCTCAGTTGACCCCAAGCAGTCCCAATCAGGCTAAAACCGCGTAGGGTCCCATTTGCTATTCGGCCAAAACTAGATGCGGAATTGGATAAACTATTAAAACAAGGGGTCATTGAGCCAACAGATTTCGCCAAATGGGAGACGCCCATTGTCACACCCCTCAAAAAGACAGTAGCCTGAGAATTTGCTCGGACTACAAGACGACAATCAATAAATTTCTACAAGTTAGCGCTTATCCTGTGCCCGTCATCCAGCACTTATTACACACATTCGAACCAGGCAGCATTTTTGCTAAATTGGACATGTCTCAAGCATATCAGCAGTTCCCTGTAGATAACCAAACAGCGAACTCCAGACAATTGTCACTCACAGGGGTGCCTTCCGATGCAAGCGTCTCCAATTTGGCGTAAGTGTTGCCCGGTATTTTTCAATCCCTCATGGAGCGGATTTTGCAGGGCCTCCCTGGTGTAGTACCCTACTTGACGACATCTTAGTCTCAGCCAGGGACAGACCCCAACTCTTCCAAAGAGTTCGAGCTGTGTTAGAGAGGTTCAGACAGCATGGTCTCAAGTTGAAAAAAAGAAAAATGTGCCATTGCCACTAGACAGGTGGACTTTCTGGGTTATAAAATTGACGCCTCTGGCATTCACCCCCTGGAGTCCAAGGTTAAGGCAATCCACGAGGCCCCCACTCCAACCTCCAAAACTGAACTACAGGCGTTCTTGGGGCTATTGAACTTTACGCATCCTTTTTGCCCCATAAAGCATCAGTAGCTGAACCCCTACACAGATTACTGGATAAAAAGTCACCGTGGCACTGGGGGCACAAAGAAGACCATGCTTTTCACGCCGTCAAATCACTACTCACGTCAGGCGGTACTTATTCAATTTGACCCTAACCTCCCTTTAGTACTGGCAGCAGACGCCTCCCCTTTTGGAATTGGGGCGGTACTAAGTCACAGGCTTCCCAATGGCGCCGAGGCTCCCATCGCTTTTTTCTCAAGGGACGCTCTCTGCAACGGAGCGCAATTACAGCCAGATCGATAAGGAAGCCCTAGCAGCTGTTGCAGCCGTGAAAAATTTCACGAATTCCTTTTGGGCCATTTTTTCGAGCTGGTCACGGACCACAAACCCCTCCTGGGCCTACTAGCCGGGACAAGCAGACCCCTCAAGTCCTCTCCCCTAGGATGACAAGGTGGACTCTCTTCCTAGCAGCCTACTCCTACAGACTTATACACCGCCCGGGTAAAACACTGTCCCACACTGACGCACTCATTCGCTGCCCCTTGCTGGCCCCGCTGAAGACCCTGCTCCTGTCCACGCTATTTTCGAGATCACCCAGTTGGACCTACCCATCACTGCCCTGGACATTGCTGCTAAAACCAAGGCAGACCAAACGCTCGCCCAGGTGCTCGACTGGGTGAGGAGGGGGTGGCGGGTGGCAATGTTGATAACAAATTCACACCTTTTAAGACTCGCATGCAGGAGTTGTCCAGTCTGCAGGGCTGTCTACTATGGGGCACTCGAGTGGTCATCCCGGCCTCACTGCACTGCCCGAGTTCTGGAAGCGTTGCACGAGGGACATCCTGGCATCGTGAGAATGAAGGCGTTAGCACACAGCTACGTGTGGTGGCCGGGTCTAGACGAGGACATTGTCAATTGGGTAAGTTCCTGCAGCATTTGCCAGGAATCCCGTCCTGCTCCCCCATTGCCACCCCTACTAGATGGGAAAGCGCCAGCGCTCCGTGGTCCAGAATTCACATCGACCTGGCCGGCCCTCTGCATGGGAAGATGTTCCTAGTGGTCGTGGACGCCTATTCCAAATGGATTGACGTAGCACAGCTATCCACGACCACCACACTAGCAATCACCAACATGTTAACACGCCTGTTCGTAACACACGGCTACCCGACTCCATTGTCTCCGACAATGGCCCACAGTTCGCATCGACTGAGTTCAGCCGTTTCGCTGCCAACCTGGGTATCCGCCACATTTTCACAGCCCCATTTCATCCTGCCAGTAACGGATTGGCTGAAAGAGCCGTCAGGACCACTAAAGAAGCCCTGGCAAGGTTCAACAAGGATGACTGGCACCACAAACTCTCGCGGTTCCTGATGAGCCAGCACTCAACTCCTTGTTCAGTCACCAATAAGTCCCCAGCTGAGCTCCTGATGGGCAGGCGTCTGAGGACTGTATTGGACAGACTACACCCACAATACTGCCCTGACTCTCCCTCGCTTCCACATCGGGGTTAGACATTTTATCTTACAGGAGCCAGTTTTCGCGAGGAACTTCGCTGGAGACCCCTGTGATCCCGGGCGAGATCGTAGCTATCACCGGGCGCGCAGTCGTGTCGGGTCAGACTGGAGGATGGTCGCGTCTGGAGAAGGCACATAGACCAACTGTGTAGACACCTCAGCACCATCGCCAGCAGGGACCCAGAGGCACAAGACGAGGAGGCTTCATCCTCAGCCTCACATCCACATCACGCCCAGCGATCAGTTCACACCCACAGCCGGTTCAAAGCCCGAACACAGACAGCGGCGCTCAGACAGTTGACCAGCCCAATCCAGTCTACGGGAGCACATCCCCAGTGATCAACCCTACGAGCCCCGGGCAGGCCGAACCGAGGGGCACACTGGTGACACTTTGCCGACTCTGCCTGCCCAGGCAGACCCCGGACGGACAGACGACGTTCCAGAGCTACGCCGTTCGGGCGCCAACATAAACCTCCTGCCTACCTCAAAGACTATGCATGTTCGCATCTGGGGGGAAGGGGTGTTACGTCCTGAGAACTCTAGGAGTTCTCACTCAGGTCCACTCACTTTGTGTGGGCGTTCTTCCCCCTTTCCTCATTGGTTGGTTCTCCCCAGCAGCCAGCTATAAAAGCAGGCTGCGGGGTCCAACTCAGTTGCTGATTGCTGCGAGCCAGTTCCAGGCGTGGCAAGCACGGTCAGCCCTTTATTGTTATAATAAAGTATTGTTGCACTCATGCTCTGGTTCAGCCTCTCATTGCCCAAACTTAACAGGCAGGGGTTTGACTAGAAGACTTCCAAGGTCCTTTCCAACTCTGCTATTCTATTCTGTTCTATTTTGTGAAACTCCTCCCTTAACAGTCCAATTCCTTCTGTCCCAAAGCTGCTTTTTCAAAGGGCAAATTGGACTTTGTTTCTCCTTGAAGACATTTCACTTCTCATTCAAGAAGCTTCCTGAACGTGGAGAAGGGAAGGATTTATATTCCTTGCAGTCCTCTGGTCATTAACGCTCTTCCTGAGAGTCATTGAGGCCACTTGGAAGTTTGCCTGTGCCCTCAACTTCACCTGAATAGTACAAATGGGTGTGAAATCTTCTTGGAACTGCTGGAAGGACTGTGTTGTAAACAGGAGATCGGTTGTGTCTTACCCCCTCCGTCTGTTGAGAGAGGGCTGTTCAGTTTTGACGTAGATGTCCTCTTTTACCCCTCTTTCAAACCAGTGGTCCTCTCTGTCCAGAATGTGGACTTTGCTGTCATCAAAAGAGTGGCCTTTGTCTGTCAAATACAGATGGACTGCTGAATCTTGTCCTACTGGGTTTGTTCTCCTATTGTCAGCTGGTGCTCCGTTCAAAATCCAAGAAAGAAATACTTAGGCCCTTGTGATTAGAGAAAAGATCTCTTTTACTGGAAATCAGTGGTAGCAACAAGAAAATTCTGAATCTGGGGAAATAGGCACGTACATCACATATATCAAGGGAGTGAAATGTTCCCACCCCCAACAGTTCAAACGGTTCTTCCAATTAAAAGTTGTGAACTTCATCAGGTGGACACCTCCAGGTGCTGATGATTAGTTGACCTTGGCTTGCTCAGATAAAGGTTTGCAGTTGCGCAGAGAAGAGAAAGCGAAGCAGGAATTAGAAACCCTCCCCAGTTTATACAATATCAGTTAGTAACACTTTCAGCTCACGTCCCATACATTCCCCGCTTCCACCCCCCGTTACTCATGACAGCCAGAAAGAAGCAAAGGAAAGGAGGAAGATCTTGAAGGCTGACACCTATGTTGTGCCATGGGTTTGTGAAGTGGTTGTTTTGTTTCTCCAGTATTTGTATTGGCTGGAAGTTCAGGAAGGCCAGAAATGGGCCCATTTCTAGCTTCCAGAGGGCCTCCAGAGCCCGGGGAAGCCGTTTTCGCCCTCCCAGAGAATCGAGGAAAGCCTCCGGAGCCCAGGGAGGGGAAATAACCCCCTCCCACCAGCCGTGGTGCAGGAGGCCAACTAAGCCACGCCCACCATGGCCACGCTCACCCAGCAACCAGGCAGAGAACCCATTGCTAAAAAATTTTTTGAAGCCCACCCCCTGCACGAGGGGCTTTTTGAATTGCATTCGGAAAGTAGACCGACAACTAGTGCAGCTTGCAAAGCAGAGCTCGTATCTGCCAAGATCTGATTTCCAAGAATTATCCGAAGCTATTGCAAGAAGCAGAAGTTTCCAATTAGCTTCCATCGATGAAGCAAATTGGTTGCGTTCCGGAGCACATGGACATATTTTCCACCGCGTTGATTTTTATGAACTGTTTGGGAGAACATCAAGATCAGCTCTGCGGAGACGGCGATGATTTCTCTGGCTCTCTTTTCCGTTGAGCCTGGGCTCCAAGTCGCATTGCTTCTTTCTTTGAACAACACTCAGAATTGGGCCTCTGGATCCATCTGCCCCTCGATGAATAAAATATGGGTCCAGGAATAAAGATCTGGTGCACGGAAGGGCCCATTTTGGGGAGAAAAAAAAGATAACGCTGCAACACTATTCAATGCTAATCTTTCAGACTGTGCTATATTCCCAATCCAATTTTGGGTCCAACTGTGGTAGTTAAGTCGAGGTCTACCTGTATCAGAAAGGAAAAAAGTATCTTTTTTTCCTCTCCCCATTGCAATTTGTTGCTTTTGAGTGGTGCAGTGGTATATAGGTGAAGCTCTTGCCTCACCATCAGGAGGCTGTGAGTTCGATCCTAGGTAGAGGTCGATATTTCTCTCTCTGGGCGCAATGAGAATATATATGCTGAACAAAATTCCACATTGGCGACAGGAGAGGCATCCGGCCAGTAAACAAACAGCTCCATTCAGTTGCCCTGATTCTACCCCGATGCAAGGGATTATGGGGGTCATTAAAAGACACACACACACACACACAAATTGCAATTTTGTTCCTTTTGGAATGGTGTGGGATACCCCCTCATTCAAAGCAAAAGTCTCTAGCCACATCTCAGAAAAAGTAAATTGGCTTATTAAAAATTGCCATGTTGGTGTGTGGCTGGGTGCAGCTGGTACTAAATCCCATCATCCATTTCTCCCTTGACCCTGGTCTTTCCCCCACCCCTTCCTGGATGTGACTTCTCCAATAGGACGCATCCATCTCCAAGAGTCATCCATCATGCTCTCCAATAACCTTCTTAAGCTATGACAACCTTGGGCTGCTGAGTTGATTATCTAGGCATTTCAAGAATGCCTCGTTTTTTTCCCCCCCACTCCATTTCTCTGGCAGCTAAAAAAAACCCAAAGGAGTATCTTTTTAGTTGACACCTATTATGAGAAGTTTTAAATCTAAGGAAGGGGGCAGGATACAGTGATTTCTCATGTACTTGCAGAGAAATTCTGAGAACAACATCCGTTGGGCCTTTTCCTACAAAACAGCTGATGACCTTCTGTATATTCTTGGTCCTGAGGTGCCTAAATATAAGCAGGGATCCTAGTTGAGGTTAAAAATTTAAAAAAAACAAAAACCATGGATGATAGGATAACGGGTGCTTTTCTGATGTTCTTCCCTCTCTGAAGAATGTCTATGGAGAATCTCAGTCATGGTTGTCCCAAAGGTGCTTTTTCAAGAGGCCACTGGACTTGTTTTGTTTTTCCTTGAAGATGTTTCGCTTCTCATCCAAGAAGCTTCTTCAGTTCTGACTCTGAATAAAAGCCATTTGTCCTAAATGGTATAAGATCTCCCGCTTGAGCAGGGGATTGGACTAAAAGACCCCCCCCAAAGTCCCTTCCAAGCACTGTAAATCTATGTTCAGTGTCCCTTCAACAAAGCAAGCTCCACAACACTCCTTAAGGAAATTGAGAAGAAAATTTCCAGCACCTGGGGAACAAGGTATAGCAAAAAGAAGAAGGGTGCTTTTAAGAAATTGCAAGGCAGATATCTTATCTGGCTCTACAGAGTAAAGAGTTGGTCTCTGACAGAAAGCCACTTGAAGAGACTAGAAGCATTTGAAATGTGGATTTACAGGCAGCTGTTATGTATAAGCTGGGATGACAAAAATCAGAAATGAGGAAATAAGCCGCCTGGGAAAGCCAAGGGGAATCATCAAAAGCAAAAGTTAATAGCGAAAGTTAGAATATTTTGGACACGTGATGCGGACACCTGGAAAAATATAGCATACTTCACTTAATCCTCCAGGGAAACATTGAAGGCAAATGAGGTCCAGGCAGGAGAAGAACGTCATGGCTTCAAAATCTAAGGGACCGGTTTGGACAAAACTCAGTAGCACTTTTTGGTGTGGCTGTTGATAAAACATAGGATAGCAAACATGATCGCCAACATCCGATGAATGATATGGAAGGAGGAGGAGGAGGAGGAGGAGGAGGAGGAGGAGGAGAGAGGAGGAGGAAGGGAAAGGGAAGAAGGAGAAGAAGGAGAAGGAGGAGAAGGAGGAGGAGGAGGAGGAAGGAAGAAGAAAAGAAGAAGAAGAAGAAGAAGAAGAAGAAGAAGAGGAAGAGGAAGAGGAGGAGGAGGAGGAAGGAGGAAGGGAAGAGGAGAAGGAGAAGGAGGAGGAGGAGGAGGAGGAGGAGGAGGAAGGGAAAAGGGAAGAAGGAAGAAGGAGAAGAAGAGGAGGAAGAGGAAGAGGGAGGAGGAGGAAGGGAAAAGGGAAGAAGAGGAGAAGGAGAAGGAGAAGAGGGAAGAGGAGGAGGAGGAGGAGGAGGAGGAGGAGGAGGAGGAGGAGGAGGAGGAGGAGGCAGATGTCAGTGTATCATTCATACTGTACATAGCAAGTTGGCATTCTCACCAACTTTCAAGAGTCATGTGATAGTAGCAAGAGACAGCAATGCTGTGCCTGCCTTTCCATTTTGAACTGGGACTGTAATCTCTGGCAGGTGTCTTGGTCTCTGGATGGGGAGGTTATGAATAGCTGGGTACCATGTTAGCTGCCAAGGGTGAGAAGACGCCCCTCTTTGTGAAGTTGCTGTTCATCTAACCATCTGCCAAGCTTTTCTTCGGAGGAATTCTTAGGATAACACAATGGTGAAACGAGGACAATGTAATTGTTGGTTCTTATGGCACTTTCGCCTCCCCGCCGAAAGCTAAATGAGAGACAGGCAGATGTACCATCCGGGAAGTGAGCCAGAGTGGTCTTATGAGTTAGCTAAGGGGCTCAGCGCAGTAGCCCTAAACAATGCCTGCCTGGTTTTATGGTTGCACCAGATGTCACCATAGGGGACATGCTGAAGGATGAACGGCTCCAAGGGGCATTTTCCAGACATTAAATATTGACTTGTTATTAGTGTAGCAAAAGCGAAGGGGATTGGAGGAGAACATAGACTCCACCCTGAGTTGAGTTCTTGGTTTCTCTGTAACAAATAAAAGAAGCTGGTTACCAGCCTAGAAGTAGCGCCACTCTCTTATCACTACCCAATTTCTCCCAAAGTTGTTTTCTTTCAGGAGGCAACTGGATTTTCTTGTTTTTTCTTTGAAGATGTTTCACTTCTCATCCAAGAAGCTTCTTCAGCTCTGGCTGGTTGGTGGAGAATGGAAGGATTTATACTCTTTGAAGACTGCTGGTCATTTGCATCCTTTTTGAAGGTCATTGAAACACTTGGAGGTTTATCTGTGTCCTCAGGGTCACCTCAGGGTGGCTTGTGTGATGACCCTGGGCATGGCACAAAGGCAACACAGTCAGATAATCAACAAGAGTCCCTTTATTAGCTCCAATTTTGCCCCCGATGTCCAGGTTACCTTCTGGCTGGAGAAAAACTCTCCCAAGAACAGCTCCTAACTTCAGAGAATCAAGTCCAAAATGTGGTCAACAAAAGTCCAATCAAGGCAAAAGGAGGTAATTAGTTCAACAGGGCAGGAACAAGAATTCCAGATGCGAAGGTATGGCAAAACTCAACACAGTTGGAAAGACACCAGGAACACAGATAAGCAAAGTCAACACAAGATAAACTCACGTTTGCTCGCAGCAGCTGCCACATGCAGCCTGCATGTCCCTTAAATGTTCTTCCCAGGTGTTGCTAATGAAGGGAATCAGGGCCTTACCTTCCCCATAAGCCATGCAATCCAGATTGCTCTCTTTTCCATTCTGCCCTGGGTGCCCTAGGGTGAAGAGCGGGTGGGCCTGGGTCTTCCTCTGAATTTCCTCTCCCTTGTTCTACCTCTTCCCTGCTCTGCCCAGCCGGGCTTTGCCCTTCCTCAGTTTCCTCCACAGCCAACGAAGCCACACTCCCACTCCCTGTCAGCTGTTTGTCTTCCTCCTCAGATTCAGACTCTGACAGAGGCATGATACTTCTTCAGCTCTGGGTGCATGGTGGGAAATTGGAAGGATTTATATCTGTCTTCAAAGTCCTTCCATCCCGCACCATCCAGCCAGAGTTGAAGAAGCTTCTTGGATAAGAAGTGAAACGTCTTCAAAAGAAAGTCCAGTTGCCTCCTGAAAAAGCACCTTTGGGACAACCATGACCTGGATGACTGAGAATCTCTACAGACTACTCAATTTCTCCTTAATTGGTATCAAAGAGTTTGTACAGAGAACTACATTTCAGGAGACGAGTTCTTTCACGCAGGGAGAATATCACACACAAGACTAATAGTTTGGAAGATGCCCAACGTTTTCCAAAACAGCAAGCTGTTCTCCATTTGCTTTATGTAGATATGCATTTATTTATGGAGTCATAGCAAGCGATAGCCTTTGGCTGACCTTGTTCTGGCGCAGAAGCTAAGCAAAGTCATGTGTGATTATTACTTAGATAGGAAGTCCACCAGGAAGTTCCAAAGTCATACACCACATGGAGGGAAGCATAGAGTAGGTGGTAACACATTATTTCTACGCGCTACCAAGGAAACTATAGATGTCCATGTAGTCCAGGGCTGTCAAACTCCTGCTGTGATGACCCAGGGTAGGATACAAAATAAACACAGTCACAAAAACCTGGGGAAGCCCCTTTTATTCCTTCACTTTGCTTAAAAGCTCCAAATATCCTTGACTGGAGACAAAACAAAAAAAAACCTCTCCCACAAGCAGTTATGAAAAGGAGGAAATGCCATTTAAACTAAAAATGCCTATAAATTATGAGGAGTAAAAACAACCCAAGCCACACTGAAAGGGCAATTAAGGGAACTAGGCAAGATAAGGGCTTGAAGACGTCCACAGATACCCTCTGGGAAGGATGCCAAACTCACAGTGGAACGACAGACTAAAAATATTTCCAAGCTTTGTTTCCAGCACTGGCCAATACGCACGTTTGTCCTTTTAACCAGTTCTCACAGCTGCAGCCCATGAAGAGGATCAAGGCCTTTTCCTCCCCCGTAGACCATGCCATTCCCGTCTCTCCCTTATCCTCCCCTCCCTTTGTGGCCTAGGATGGAGAGGGATGGGCCTGGGTCTTCCTCTGACTGCCCAGCCTCCTCCACAACCTCCAGAGCCACACTTCCACTCCCTGTCAGCTGTTCCTCCTCTCCCTTGGAGTCAGACTCCAACAGAGGCATGACACCTGGTCCATGGGCCAGATGCATCACACGCTAGCCATGACCATGTCCACTTTAGCAAAGGGGAAAAAAGTCCTGATACGTCATGTGATGTCACTGTGATGACGTGAGTTTGGACACCTCTGATGTAGACAGAGAGATCAATAATAGCACTAGCAATTAGATTCATATACTGCGTCAAAGTACTTTACAGCCCTCTCTAAGCAGTATTTTCCCCAACAATCTGGCTCCTCATTTGACTGACCTCGGAAGGTTGGGAGGCTGATTCAACCTTGAACCAGTCAGGATCAAACTGCTGGCAGTCAGCAGAGTTAGCCTGCAGTACTGCATTGTAACCACTGTGCCACCACAGCCATAAAGTATTATATTTGTTCTATACAAAGGTGAAGGTTTCCCTTGTCCGGTCATGTATGAATCTAGGGGGAAGTCTCATTTCTGTTTTCTAACCATGGGATCCAGCATTGTCCAAAGACACTTCCGTGATCATGTGGCCAACTCTGACTCTACGCTGAGGTGCGTGGATTGTTGTTACCTTCCCACTGAAGTATCTACTTGCATTTCCTATTGTTGAGGGGGAGCAATGGAATTGTTGAGGGGGAGCAATCTGGAAAGCTGACAGCCTGGGTTTGAGACCTGAGTGCTGCAGGATGAGGTGAGCTCCCATTCCTCACTCCAGCTCCTGCCCATCTAGCAAGAAGCAGTGGCTGGAAACTAATCAAGGAGAGAAGCAGCCTAGAACTAAAGAGACGTTTCCTAACAGTGAGAACAATTAATGGAATGAAATAAATTGCCTTCAGACCTTGCGCTTCATCACTGGAGGTTTTTAAGAAGAGACTGGATGGTCACTTGTCTGAAATGGTGTAGGGTTTTCTACTCGAACAGTGGGTTGGTCTAGAAGGCCTTGACATGGTTGGGGAAGGGGTTTCCATTCCTGTCCTTCCTGGTTCAAATCGACTGCAGTGAAGCCTGACAATTCATCTCAGCACGTACAACAAGACTGTCTAGGGGGAGGGTTTTACTGCTCTTTTCATGCTCGGCTCAATGGGACCAGTTAATTGACAGTGACGTACGCGGTGTCATTACGGAGCTTGGGGAACGAAACGTGGCCGGTTATTCGGAGATCTGCGTCGGTTGTGCGCATTGCTATGTGATGTGGGTATATTTGGGATGGGCAGGTGGGGTGGGGGGGGAACAGACAGTTATGGGGCCGGGAAGATTGCAGAAGTGATTATGGCTTAATTAGTGCGATTAGCATTGCGGGGTGGATGTGTGCTGGGTTAATGGGGAGGGCGGATGTTAGATAGATGGGGGGGGGCGAGTGGAACTGGATCATAAGTGTGATTGGACACACAAATCTTTGGTGCAAATGCTCTCAGTATACATAAAAATAAAAAATACATTCGTCAAGAGTCAAGAATCATAAGGTACAACATTAATAATAGTCATAGGGTACAATAAGCAATCAAATCATACTAGGAAACAGTCAATATAAATCATTAGGATACAAGCAACAAAGTTCCAGTCATACAGTCACAAGTGGGAGGGGATGGGCGATAAGGAGTGAGGAGAAGATTAATAGTAATAGTAGTGACGACTTTGTAAATAGTTGGACAGTGTTGAGGGAATTATTTGTTTAGCAGAGTGATGGCGTTCGGGAAAAAAACTGTCCTTGTGTCTAGTTGTTCTGGTGTGCAGGGCTCTATAGCATCTTTTTGAAGGAAGGAGTTGAAATAGTTTATGACCAGGATGTGAAGGGTCTGTAGATATTTTCACATCCCTCTTTTTGACTTGTGCAGTATACAGGTCCTCCATGGAAGGCAGGTGGGATAGCAGTTGTTCTTTCTGCAGTCCTAATTATCCTCTGGAGTCTGTGTCTGTCCTGTTGGGTTGCAGAACAAAACCAACAGAAGCAAGACCATTCTATGTACAAAATTGCTACCATGGACAAATGGTTGCAGAAGTTGATGAAGTTGGCTGAAATGGCAAAATTGATTATTTTGATTAAAGAAAAAAAATACAAGTATTTTTATTTCCAGATGGAGACTGCTTCTGAACTTTGTGCTAGAAGTGGAAAAGAATGAAGCTTTGACTTTGGTTTCACCGATTAGATTGCTAGAACTTTATAGAAAGGGTTCATTCATATTATTATGGAAAAACAAAATAAAACGTTGTGATTTGATGCTAATGCCTTATTTTACTGCAGCAGAGAGAAGTCGGTGTTTCTTTTTCTCTCTTTTTCTTATCCTTCCTCAGCTTTCAGTAATATATTTCTAGCACAGCTCCTAGCATCAGATTCTAGATTAGAATCAAGATCACGTGAAGCATTAATACCACTTTATAAGGCTTTGGTAAGGCCACACTTGGAATACTGCATCCTGTTTTGGTCGCCATGATGTAAAAAAGATGTTGAGACTCTAGAAAGAGTGCAGAGAAGAGCAACAAAGAGGATTAGGGGACTGGAGACTAAAACATTAGGAAGAATGGTTGCAGGAATTGGGGATGTCTAGTCTGATGAAAAGAAAGACTAGGGGTGACATGAAAGCACTCTTCCAATATTTGAGGGGCTGCCACAAAGAAGAATTCAAGCTATTCTCCAAAGCACCTGAAGGCAGGACAAGAAGCAATGGGTGGGAACTAACCAAGGAGAGAAGCAATGAAGAACTAAGAAGAAATTTCCTGACAGTTAGAACAATTATTCAATGGAAGAACTTGCCTCCACAAATTGTAAATGCTCCCACACTGGAAGATGTTGGATAACCATTTGTCTGAAGTGATGTCGGATTTCCTGCCTAAGCAGGGGGTTGGACTAGAAGACCTCCAAGGTCCCTTCCAAATCTGTTATTTTATTCTATCTAAAAGCTCAATGCAGAACCCCTTATAGGAATTTAAAAAAACAACCCAAATTTCAGCCTGAATAAAAATCTCATGATTTTTTTTCCTTTTTTTAAAAAAATGGGCACCGAAAAACAAATAAAAAATCTGCAAGCCTCTTTCACTGTAGGTAATAAGTTGGGATTCTATTCAGTTACTTTAAAAAAAAAAAAAAAAGAACTTACCCAAATTCACAGTGTTCTTCAGAAAAGAGATAGGAAGAATTGAATGTCTCTTTTTTTAAAAAAAAAAAAAAAAGAACAACTCAGATTAGAAATGATAAGAAGCATGAGATCATCATCACAGAGAAGGGGTCTTGAGCATTGAGCATGAAAATAGGTTTGAAATGAATCTCTCTGCGCATTCGAGTCTGTAAGATTAAATTAGGAGTTTAGGTGGTGGCTGCAATCCAGCTTGATTGTGAGAAGACCAGGAAGCAACTAATCTTCTCACTGATGATTCATTTTACATTTCAGCCGGTTTCCAGGTTCAGGTCCTGGAAGGGACCAGATCTTAGAGCAGGGACAGCAAACTCAAAGCCTGGGGCTGGATCCAGCCTGTGTGATGCTTAGATCTGGCCTGCAGGCAGGGGTGGGCTTCAAAAAGATCGGCAACTGGTTCTCTGTCCGTTTACTGGGTTGGCATGGCCTAGTTGGCCTCCTGCACCACAGTGAAGGGACTGTTTTCGGTCCTCCCTAGGCTCCGGAGTCCTTCTGAATCATGGCGGGGGGACATTTCACTCTCCTCGGGCTCTTAAGGCTTTCCTCAAGCCTCCGGGAGGGCCAAAATGGCTTCCCCCAGGCTCCAGAGGCCGGAAATGGGCCCGTTTCCAGCCTTCCGGAACTTCCAAGATGGCTGTTTTTCACCCTCCCCAGGCTCCGGAGGCTTTCCTCAAGCCTCCGGGAGGGCGAAAACAGTCTCCCCCAGGCTCCGGAGGCTCTCTAGAGGCTGGAAACAGGCCCATTTCCAGCCTTCTGGAACTTCCGAGATGGCTGTTTTTTGCCCTTCCCCAGGCTCCAGAGGCTTTCCTTGAGCCTCCGGGAGGGCCAAAATGGCCTCCCCCAGGTTGCAGAGGCCCTCTGGAGGCCAGAAACGCGCCCATTTACAGCCTTAAAGAGTGTCTGGGAGGCCCATGTTTTTGCCCTCCCCCAAGCGTCCACGTAGGCCCTGCACTTACCTGGCATCCAAACAGGCCACATGGGAACTCCCAGGAGAGGCAGGGTGGGCAAGGCAGGGCCGCTCAGGGATGGGATTTGCTGGTTCATCAAACTGGCCATAAAACTAGCTACGGCTTGGCCCAAACTGGTTGAACCCATAGCAGCCCACCCCTGCCCACAGGGCCACTCTGGAAATAATGAAGAACCGGCCTGCGGTGCTTCTGCCAGTGAAAGCGGAGCTCAGGAAGCCCAGTGTTCCATTTTCACTGGCAAGGAGGCTGTTGGGGCTGAAAACTGAGCCTGGGAGGGCCATGCATGGTGTCCCTGAGCTCTGTTTTTTTTCTAGCAGAGGGCTGCAGGAGGCCATTGCTGCCGAAAACGGAGCCTCAGTGAGTGACGTTGAGTTTGAGCCTTTCCTCTCTGTGGCAGCCCCTCCAATATTGGAAGACTGCTATCCTGTCTCTCCTGGTCCTTCTCTTCACTAGACTAGCCAAGCCCAGTTCCTGCAACCGTTCTTCATATGTTTTATCCTGGAGGATAAACCATCTATCAACCATCTATCTGCAAACCCCTTTCCCCATTATTATGAAGGACAACTGGGATGAACAGATGTGGTTGAACAAAGATATCAAGTCACTGGCTCAGACTGCTGGTGCTTTAAAGGGGGAAAAACATCTGCATGCATCTCAGGCAGAATAGTTCCTCTCCAAGACTGATGAGCTAGAGGTAAGAGGAGATGCCTTCAGATTACAATCTGATGAGGTCATGGATCTGTTGCCACTGGAAGAGAACAGCAGGCACTTGGTAGTGTGAGACCACGTCCCCATCAATAATATTGACAGGATGGGGAAAGTTAGAATGGCACGCAAGGAAAGAGCGTGCCCCGTTTCTGAAAGCTGAGCCTAATGATTACACTCTTCAAAGCAATTGATATATCTGGGCCGGCCTGCCTAAAATGAAATTATAGGCATTGTAAAGGTGAGTGCCTGGAGGTCATAATAGGACGCCCAGAGGAAATGGGCATAAAATGAATCCAGATTTGGAGAAAATCAATGGAAGTGGCCAGGTTTGTTATTCACCGCAAATTCAGCAGGGAGATTAAGACAAAGCAGGACAGCAAAGCACCCCAAAATAATCTCATCAAACATTGCACAAGGCTAGATGCCCCTCTCATTCTATCTACCTGTCTGTCTGTCTGTCTATCCATCCATCCATCATCCATCTATCATTATCTCTCTATTATCCATCCATCCATCTATCATCTATCTATCTATCTATATCTATCTATCTATCTATCTATCTATCTATCTATCTATCTATCTATCTCCATCCATCCATCCATCCATCCATCCATCCATCTATCTATCTATCTATCTGTCTGTCTGTCTGTCTATCTACCTACCTATCTATTTTTCTATCTATCTGTCTATCTATCTATCTATCTATCTATCTATCTATCTATCTATCTATCTATCTATGCATCCATCAATTATCATCTATCTTGATCTATCTATCTGTGTCTGTCTGTCTGTCTATCTACCTATCATCTCTATCTATCTATCTATCTATCTATCTATCTATCTATCTATCTATCTATCTCTATCTATCTATATATCCATCCATCCATCTGTCTATCTACCTATCATATCTATCTATCTATCTATCTATCTATCTATCTATCTATCTATCTATCTATCTATCTATCTATCTATCTATCCATCCATCATCCATCCATCCATCCATCCATCCATCCATCCATCCATCCATCCATCCATCCATCTATCTATCTATCTATCTATCTATCTATCTATCTATCTATCTATCTATCTATCTATCTATCTATCTCCATGCATGCATGGATGATACATCCATCATTTATCTATCTCTATTTCTCTATTTCTCTATCATCTCTCTATCATCTCTCTATCATCTAATTACCTATCTGTCTACCTACCATCTCTCTCTCTCTCTCTCTCTCTCTATCGCTATCTCTATCTATCTATCATCTAATTAACTTATAGCCTGCCAATCTCACATACATAAATTTTTGCACCAGCTGCAGCTTTGAAATCTGCTTCACGCCCCATGTAGAATGTGTTGCAGTTGTCCAGTGGAATGTATTTGCAACTGTAAGGTGTCTTAATAACAGCCAAGAAAACTACAAATGAATTGTAGGCTTAAAGAACAAAGATGATCCTTTTAAAAAATAAAGCTTAAATAGAAGAACAATAAGTAGACCTATCTAAACAGGAGATTACGTTTCAGAAAAAAAATGAATTTAAAGGTTTAAAGAGATGCAAAATAGTATCAAATGCTACTTTTTTTCTAGTTACTTACTGCACCTAGAAGTCTGGAATAGATTGTATACTATTTAGGTCCTGGGAGATTCTACCCGGGTGAAAATTTCATATATTTTCCCCCTTTTTCTTCTTCACAGCCAGCTATTGCTTGCAAAGAAATTCAAAGAACAGAAAGCTCCAGTAAATTCTTCCCTTACTTTCAGGTGGTGGTGTTCAATTTAGTATAGGTTAAAGTGATTAGAATATAATAGGTATGTTCCTTATCTAATGGGGTTCTTAAGAACCTGCGTTGCTTATAATGCCCACCTAGGTGTAATCTATATCACAAAATGTACAAAATAGCACCTTTCCTGCTCCCTTAATCTTTCTTCAGAGTCCTAGCCTCATGCATTTTTAAAATATGCGTTTGAACAGAAAAATCCTTTGGAAGGGTATATTTTGAAAGAATATGGGTTGAGGGGAAAAACATTCTTAAATATGCACATTAACTGGAAGGAGTTTTATGGCACCTTAAAGAGACACAGGCTCCTAAGGATTGCAATAAACCAAAAAGGCTTATCTTTAAGTTAAATGGTTTGCTAAAGCTTTTTAAGACAACCTAAAACAGCCTGTGTAGAAAGTCACACATCTTTTCCTGGATTCTTCTTGCACACTTTAAAAGTGATCCCTCCCACAAACTGTCTCAACAAGGCACCAAGCCATTACGCTCACCTTTTTTCCTTTTGAGAAATGTGCACTTAATAATGCTATAAATGAGGTGCTCTTAAAACCAAATTACTGAGAAAGCACCTTGGTGTTTAAATTTTTGAGTTAAATTGCCACTTGAAGTGGATGACACATTTTCTGTGCTTGGAAGCTGGTGGGGCTTCCTTGGAGTGAAGATACTTAACAGCAGTAACTGTGAGAGGAAGTCTTAGTAGACAACCAATTAAATAGGAGTCAGCAGTGTGCGGCAGCAGCCCAAAAAGCCAATGCAATCCTGAATTGCATTAACAGAGGGGTACAATCAAGATCAAGTGAGGTACTAATACCAGTCTATAAAACCTTAGTAAGACCACACCTAGAGTTCTGCATCCAGTTTTGGTCACCACACTATATAAAAAGATGTTGAGACTAGAAACAGTTTAGAGAAGAGCAATAAGACAATTAGGGGACTGGAGGCTAAAACAGACAATGAACAATTGCAGGAACTGGGCCTGGCTAGTCTAGGGAAGAGGAGGACCAGGGAGACAGGATAGCAGTCTTCCAATATTTGAGGGGCTGCCCCAGAGAGGAAGGAGTCAAGCTACTTTCCAAGGCACCCAAAAGCCAGACAAGGAATAATGGATGGAAACTGAACAAGGAGAGATTCAACTTGGACATAAGGAGATTTTTTTCTGACAGTGAGAACAATCAACCACTGGAATAGAAGTTGCCTTCAGAAGGAATTGAATTGCTAACTAGGGTATACAAAACCTTTGCTAGACCAATACTCAAATACAGCTCATCTGTCTGGAATCTGCACTGTATATCAGACATTAATACAATTGAGCGAGTCCAAAAGTATTTCATGAAAAGAGTATTACACTCCTCTGCTTGCAACAGAAGACCCTATATCACCAGACTTGAAATTTTGGGTTTGGACAATCTTGAATTATGCTGACTTAAGCGTAGTACACAAAATTATCTGCTACAATGTCCTACCAGTCAATGACTACTTCAGTTTCAACTGCAACAATAGAAGAGCACACAACAGATACAAACTCAATGTTAACCACTCCAAACTTGATTGCAGAAAGTACGAACTTCAGCAACAGAGTGGTCGATGCCTGGAATGCACTACCTGACTCTGTTGTTACATCCTCTAACCCCCACTCCTTTAACCTCAAACTATCCACTATTGACCTCACCCCATTCCTAGGAGGTCTGTAAGGGGCATGCATAAGTGCACCATCGTGCCTCCTATCCCTGTCCTATTGTCCCCATTTAATTGTGCCTATTTTCTGTATTCTTACTCATGTTTATACCTATTATCTTGTAAGCGATTGACAAATCAAATAAATAAATAAAAATAAATAAATAAGTTGTGGGAGCTTCATTGGAGAGACTGGACTGCCATCTGTCAGAAATGGTGTAAGGTCTCCTGCTTGGGTGGGGGGTTGGAGTAGATGACCTACAAGGTCCCTTCCAACTCTGTTAATCTGTTAATTACCTATTCCAGTCATGCATCTAATGATTTATAAAATTTACAACATGGTAATCATTTTGATCCAAGCTCACGCTTCTATTGGGGACTAATAGAAGAGAGTATTTATAGCTCAGAGCTGAACTATGAGGTCCTCGGTGCTCTCTGAGCTTGGTTGTTTTCTTGCAGATGTTTCATTACCCAGCTAAGTAACATCATCAGTGCAAGAAGGGAGAATGGTTTGCTCTCAATTTAGCAGCTTGTCCTGTCAGTGTTTTTGGAGTGTTCTTGGTGGTTCCATGGTTAGGCTATTATTTACTGTTAATTCTGTTGGCCTTTGTTGGTAGTTCCATAATTGGAGCATTGTTCATTTGATTGTTAGTCTAATGCAAGGGTTTTCAAACTTGGCAAATTTAAGACTTGTGTACTTCAACTCCCAGAATTCCTGAGCTACCATGACTGGAGGAGGAATTCCGGGAGTTGAAGTTCACAAGTCTTAAAACTGTCAAGTTTGAAGACCCCTGTTCTAATATTATTCTTGGCATTATTCTCTGCTTATCTTGGTGTTGATTGCTGGTGGAGGAGGTGTTTTGGTCTTTTGGGGGGGGTGTTTCTTGTCTCTTTTGAATGGTATGTAGATGTTGTTTATCTCTATGTGCCTGTAGATGGTTGATTTGTCTGATGGTCAATACCCCACCCACCCCCCAAAATGCCAGGGAATTCTTGATCACCACAGGTGGGGACTACAGCCAAGAAATTAGAAGACGCTTGCTCCTGGGGAGGACAGCTATGGCAAATCTAGACAGCATCCTAAAAAGCAGAGACATCACCCTGCCAACAAAAGTGCGTAGAGTCAGGGCTATGTTTTTTCCAGTTGCAATGTATGGCTGGGAAAGTTGGACTATAAGGAAGGCTGAGGGCCAAAGAATGGAGGCCTTCGAACTCTGGTGCTGGAGGAGAAGATTCCTGTGAGTCCCTTGGACTGCAAGGCCATCCAACCGGTCAGTCCCAGAGGAGATCAACCCTGACTGCTCTTTAGAAGGCCAGATCCTTAAGAGGAAACTCAAAGACTTTGGCCACCTCATGAAAACGAAGGAAGGACTCGCTGGAGAAGAGCCTCATGCTGGGAACGATGGAGGGCAAAAGAAGAAGAAGGGGACGGCAGAGAATGAGGTGGATGGATGGAGTCACTGAAGCACTTGGTGTGAGTTTAAATGGACTCCAGAAGTTGGTAGAGGACTAGGAGGCCTGGAGAAATGTAGTCCATGGAGTTGCAATGGGTCAGACATGACTTTCTCCCCCCCAAAATATTTCTGAATCCTTGCCAGTTGGGAATTGCTATTGAAATGTGTAATAGCAATCATTATTTAAAGTGGCTAAAATAGGAGGAGGAGGAGCACCTCTCTTTGGAGTTGGGTTATTTAACAAGGCTTAATTGGCAAAGCTAATTGCTTTGCGTGTGTCCCAGTGAAATAGCCCAGAAATACTAATTATAGTGAGAAATCCTAGATAAACATATCCTTCTGTTTTTGTGCCACAAGGATATCTGGCAAATGGTTTTCCCGCTTCTCTTTCCTGAGGGAGCCTTGAAGGAAAATGTATTCACTGTCCTCATATTTCTACCTATAATATTTCTGAATGTATGGGGCTAAATACAGATTGTTCTCATCTTATAACAGTTCACTTTGTGGACCATTCAAAGTTACAATGGCTGTGATGACCCAGAGTGTAACACCAATGTAACAAAATCCAAAATGTAAATAAATGCTCTTTAATGCCTCCAACTTGGCCCCACTGTTCAATAATTCTCAGTTGGAGATAAAATGTACTGAAAAATAGTCTTCAGAAGAAAGCAATACAGTTCGAACTCAATGAGCAGATAGAGGTGAAAATAAAACCAAACGAACTACAACAATGAAATTTCCACAACCGAACAGGAGAGGTATTTTCCAAATTCAAAGAGATAGCAAGGCACAGTCTGTTGGAAGGACACCAACCAAGATAACTTCAGCCCAAAATAAAACAAGCTTGTCTCCAGCATTTGCCAGAATGCAGGTCCAAACTCTTATGCAGTTCTCACACCTGCAGCCCATGAAGAGGATCAAGGCCCTCTCATCCCAAGTAGACCACACCTCTCCCTTATCCTCTCCTCCCTGCGTGCCCTAGGATGGATAGGGGATGGGCCTGGGTCCTCCTCTGATTGCCCAGCCGGCCTCTGCCCTTCCTCAGCCTCTTCCACAACCTCCAGAGCCACACTTCCACTCCCTGTCGGCTGTTCCTCCTCTCCCTCAGAGTCAGTCTCCACCAAGGGCATGACAATGGCACTGAAAAAAAGCAATTTAGGGTCGTTTTTCAGAGTCATGTCCTTGGCCGTATCCCCATCATCATGTGATCAAAATTCAGATGCTTGGCAATCGGTTCATATTTGGTTCCCAACGTCATGTGAGATCCACTTGTGTGACCTTCTCACAAGCAAACTCAATGATGAAACCAGATTCACTTAACATCCGGTTTACTAACTGATCAAGTGCAGTGAGTCACTCAAGAACAGGGGCAAGGAATGTTGTAGAATGGGGCAAAACTCACTTAACACATGTTTCACTTAATGTTGAGCTTCATTCTGATGATAAGTTAAGGAGTACCTGTATTTAACACCACTCCCCTTTTGCTCCTATTTATTCCCTATGGGAGTGGCCTTTACTCCTCAGTTGACCCTTGTTCCTTAACTTTTCCCTTCTCCTGGCAGCTCTGTGCATGTGCACACTGGGAACAGGCTCCAGATGCTCTTCTGCCCCACTGATCTCCGACTCCAAAGGCAGCGGATTACTATCAGATGGGCCCTGGCCCCATTTCTGCCTCCGATGCAGAGCACTCATCAGAGCCTTCCCCAGACTCCAGGACTGGCCCATGTTCCTCCCCAACCTCCTCACTGTCTGAATCTGGTAGGCCACAACATATTGTGCCTTATCTCTGTAATCGGTTCAGAACCCAGATATTCTGTTTTTTAGCTGGATTGGGTGAGAAAATGAATCTCTGTCTATTATTACCCCATCATTGGCTGACAAGATGAATTACCGACCTTTATACCTGATACAAAATTGAAGCTGCAATAAGAAAATTCTAGTTTGGAAGATTTTATCCCAGAGGGAAGCTTGTATTAAATATTTGTGAATTTCCAAAGCAGAGGTAGAAAAGGAAGGCATCAAAATTGTGGGAGTTTAATTTGGGCCTGCCGTTTTCATTTGAGAAAATATTTGCAGCTGCGTTTTGTAAACTATTTGTGCAAATATACACACACTTCAACACACAGGTCTAAATCCAAGAGAAGCAGCTGTCTGGAGCCCTTGTGGGTGATCTCAAGTCCTCTCTTTGTCCAGAGAGGAATGATCAAAGAACCGTGGTGGTGCAATGTTTAGAATGCAGTATTGCAGGCAAACTCTGCCCATAGTCAACAGTTCAATCCTGACTGGCTCATGGTTGACTCAGCCTTCCATCCTTCCAAAGTCAGTAAAATGAGGACCCAGATATACTGACATTGACAACTGTTCAGAGAGTGCTGTAAAACACTATGGAGCGGTATATAAGTCTAAGTGCTATTGCTGTTGCTACTTACTTGACTCTTCATTTTGGCTGTTGGTGTCAAATCCACATTTTGTGGAACTGTTCTCGGTCTGCCACTTCTTTCAGAAGTCCATAGTTTGATTGATCTCCAAGGTGATCTATCCTTAAACCAGGGGTGGGATTCTACCAGTTCACACCTATTCGCTAGAACCGGTTGTTAACATTCTAAGCAGTTCAGAGAACCAGTTGTTAGAAGAAATTACTGGCCTAATCCTGTAAGGAAGGCAGGAAGGAAACATTCTGGTGTTGCTTACAGAAACTGCATCTCCCTTAATCCTTATTACATTCTTGGCAGGACTGGACTTCCTGTCTCAGGAACTTCTCTGGAGTTTTTTTCCCCTCCTTTGCTGGTATTTTGCTTGTGTGGACTGACCATTCAAAGTTACAATGGCACTGAAAAAAGTGACTTATGACCATTTTTCACACTTACAACTGTTGCAGCATCCCCACAGTCATGAGAAGCCAGGCAAGGAGATGCGTGCCTCGATGTGAGTGATGTTGTGTTGGCCACGTCTAGCCAATAACATGACCACCAAGCCATGTTCACCCAGTCACATGACCACCAAGCCATGCCCACAACCTAAGCTATGCCCACAGAACCAGTTGTTAAAATTTTTGAATCCCACCCTGCCTTAAACTGTTCTTGTACTTCTCCCAAGAGCGCCCCCATTGCCACTATAACTGAATCCATCCAATTTGAAGGTGGTCACCCTCTTCTCTTTTCTTCCACCAAACACACAAACACACACACATTCACAACACCATGTCAGAGTGTTTGCAGCATGACTACTATTGTGAGGCAACCCAGGAGCAAAACACAGCACACAGAGAGTCTTTTAACTGTAGTTTATATACAAGACAGCTATATACATACATATACATGGTAGGCAAATACCTGGCAAGCAATCAAACTTCTTTTGCACAGAGAACCACAATGGAGACAGAGCACAAGGAGAGAGAAATACGCCCTCTCATGGCCTCATATATATACAGCTTCTTAAAGTGGTAAAACCCTCTGGACCTGTCCTCAGTCTTAAAGCAGCAATAACTATACTGATTCATCCTCATTGCATCAGCCTTACAACAGCTGGTCAGCTCTTAAATCTCCAACACCACTTCCCAGTCTAGCTCATGTCCCAGGTTAGCAGAATAACAAAATAACTCGAAGGGACCTTAAAGGTCTTCTAATCCAACGCTCTGCTCTGCAAGAATTCCTATACCATTTCAGACAAATGGTTGTCCAATCTCTTCTTAAAATCTTCCACTGTTGGAGCATTCACAACTTCTGAAGGTAAGTTGTTCCATTGATTAATTGTTCTACCTGCCAGAAATTCCTCCTTAGTTCCGGGTTGGTTTTTCTCCTTGATCTGTTTCCATCCATTGCTTCTTTTCCTGCCTGGTTTCCTTGGCAGTCTCTCATCCAAGTATCAGATCTGACGTTACGCAATTATTCAGCGATTATAGAACAATTCATCATCTTTATTATAGAATTATTTAGTTAAATACATAACATTACGGGCCCATCCATCATTATTTCCATGTTCTGAGTTTTATTTTGAAGCTGTTAAAAATTCACACTAAGGAACCGCAGCAACCTTTGGTTTCAAAACTAATCTATTCTATTGAAACACTTGAACATGCAGAAGATGAACTGTGAAGTAGCTTAATGAAATTCTGATCAGGCCTAAGGTCTGCGACGGCTTTCAGCACCCAAATCCCCTCCTTTTTCCACCCAAAAAATTACAACTGCCTTGACATGCAAATTTATACAAGTTTACTTAGCAAGAGACAAAGTAAAATATACAGAAATACAGTTTCATGCCAGTTCACTTTCCAATTAAAAAGAGAATGGGACTTTATAATCAATCAGGACTCAAATGGAGCCAGTTTGGTCTCGTGATGAAGACAACGGGCTAGGAAGTAGGAGTGTTTTAAGTTTTATTAGTGCCTTAGGCATGAAAGTCAGCTGAGCCAATCATCAGGAGCATGTGAGTTCTAGTTCCGCCTTAGAAATGTAAGCTATCTGGGTGGCTTTGGGCCTATCACCAGGAGCCTATGAGTTCTAGTCCCTCCTTAAGCATGCAAGCCAGTTGGATGACTTTAGGTCAATTACCAGGAGACTGTGCGTTCTAGTCTCACCTGAGACATGAAAGGCAGCTGGTTCACCTTGGACCAGTCATTCTCACTCAGCCCAACTCACCTCACATGGTTGCTGTTGGATAGGAGAAGGAAATGCATTGAACATGTTTACTCCCTTGAATTACTTGTAAAATTCATTAAGGAGGGATACAAATGAGTACAGTTGTCACAGGGAGTTGGCCAGGTGTGTTCATGGATAACTGCTCGGGTATTCTGAAGATAAAGTCTTGGAGAAAATATATTATTTGCATCTTTAAATTTGTGTTCCAACCCAGAACTGACCTTGGTTGCACTCATGGATGACTTCTGTGAGAAAAGGTCTGGGGAAGCACAGCTTTTTCCATGTTTTCACTCCAGAAGATAAAGGCTTAAGATACAGAAGGATCTTGACAGAGTTGAACATGGGGCGCTATCTAACAAAATGAAATTCAATGGTGAAAAAGGTCAGGTTCTACATTTAGGCGAGAAAAACCAAATGCACAGGTACAGTATAGGTGGTACCTTGCTCAATAGGAGTACCTGGGATCTCGGAGTCCTAGTGGACAATCATTTAAATATGAGCCTGCCTTGTGCTGCAGCCACCAAAAAAAGCCAACACGGTTCTAGGCTGCATAAACAGAGGGATAGAATCAAGATCACGGGAAGTGTTAATACCACTTTATAAGGCCTAGTTAAGGCCACACTTGGAATACTGCATCCAGTTTTGGTTGCCACGATATAAAAAAGATGTTGAGACTCTAGAAAGTGTGCAGAAAAGAGCAACAAAGATGATTAGGGGACTGAAGGCTGAAACATATAAAGAACGGTTGCTGGAATTGGGTTTGTCTCGTTTAGTGAAAAGAAGGATTAAAGGTGACATGATAGCAGTCTTCCAATATCTCAGGGGCTGCCCCAAAGAAGAGGGAGTCAAGCTATTCTCCGGAGCACGTGAAGGTAGGACAAGAAGCAACAGATGGAAACTAATCAAGGAGAGAAGCAACCTAGAACCAAGGAGAAATTTCCCGACAGTTAGAACAATGAATCAGAGGAACAACTTGCGTCTAGGAGTTGTGGGGACTCCAACACTGGAAGTTTTAAATAAGGAATCGGACAGACATTTGTTTGAAATGATATAGGGTTTCCTGCCTGAGCAGTGGGTTGGACTTGAAGGCCTCCAACTCTGTTATTCTATTTCTCGGGTTTTTTTCACATTTTGGAGCAAATAGGACCTTAGGTTTAGACTCTAAATTATTTATTATTTATTAAAAATTATTTATTTTTTATCACGGTTTTTTATCACGGTTTATTTTCCAGCCAAATTTTGCGGGTGGGAGCTCGCCGCGCGCCTACCTCTCCTCTGCAAATGGCCCAGCTGGATGAGGCAGGACTGGAAGGCAGAAGCAGCAGTGGCGGCGGGGCAGAAGCAGCGGCAGTGGGGGCAGCAGCACGGGGCAGAAGTGGCAGGGCAGAAGCTCAGAAGCAGCAGCGTGGCAGGGAAGAAGCAGCAGCGGTGGTGGGGCAGAAGCAGCGGCAGGGGGGCAGCGCAGCAGAAGTGGCAGCGGGGCAGAAGTGGCAGGGGCAGAAGTGGTGGCGGGGCAGAAGCAGCAGCGGTGGCAGGGGAAGAAGCAGCAGCGGTGGTGGGGGCAGAAGCAGCGGCAGTGGGGGCAGCGGCAGCAGAAGTGGCAGCGGGGCAGAAGTGGCAGGGGCAGAAGCGGTGGCGGGGCAGAAGCAGCAGGGTGGCAGGGGAAGAAGCAGCAGCGGGGTGGGGCAGAAGCGGGCGGGGGCAGAAGTGGCAGCGGGGGCAGCAGCGGCGGGGGGCAGAAGCGGGGGCGGGGGTGGCGGCGGCAGCAACAGCAGGAGATGGCGCTCTGACGGCGCCTGCCTTTTCTGTTGCTGCTTGGCCTGGCGCTGACCTCGCCCCGCCCCGCCCCTGCCTCTCCTCCTCGCTGGCTCTGGCATGAAGGTTGGGGTGGGCACTGGGCCGCATTACGAGGTGACCTGGGCCGCATGCGGCCCCTGGGCCGCGGGTTGGACAAGCCTGGTTTAGAGGCATCACTTTGCAGAAGGCTTGTTTTGACCTCTCTGATGTTGTTGTTCTGGAGTGTTGGTATTTACATTTTCTGCAACAAATGCTAAATAAATAGGATTTTCATATGAATTGTGTCATACGGTGTGGCATGCAATTTTGGGAAGCTCCGTTTGTTTGTTTTTTTACGAGCTACAGTGACCATTTGTTTATTTACATGATTTGATCTGGGAAGCATACCTTTTATGTGCTTTCCCTTTAAAATAGGTGTCATAGCATATGCTACCTTTGAGATAAACACAACAACACAAAATCTGAGCCAGCAATGAGCCTGAAAGAGAACAATGTTTATTCTTAGATTTTTTAAAAATAAATCTTGAGGAATCTTTGGTGCTCTCTGAGCTTTCTTGTTTTCTTGTAGATATTTCATTACCCTAACTAGGTAACATCATCAGTGTTATTATCAGAACTATAGATAGATAGACAGATTTCTACATTTGGAGAAAGAGAGAGAGGGAGAGGGAGAGAGAGAGTGTTGGGTGGATGATAGGTAGATGTCATGTTTCCCCCAAAATAAAATCCTATCTTCTAGACTTTTTGCCACCCAAAAAAGATACCAGGTCTTATTTTGGGGGGAATGACACACACACAAACCTTACTTGTGTGTGTCACCCCCAGCCTCCTTTTCGCTGTCAGAGGCCTTCAGGAACTTCTTCTGTGGCCAGCAAGGCTTTCCTGAAGGCCTCTGCAGCCAATAACAGAGCTCTGGATCGATCCAGAGCTTTGTTAACAGCTACAGAGGCCTTCAAGAAAGCCTTGCCAGCCTTACCGGCCGCAGAAGAAATGGGCCGGCAAGACAGGTGTCAGGGTGTGTGAGGCCTGGCTACACCTGTCCAAAAGCAGCTTCACCCCCCAACCCCCTAGCTTGAGTTTTACCCATCTACTCTGGAGTGGGTGGGATCTTAATTAGGGCTTATTTTGGGGATCGGGATCACGCGATCAACTGTTGTGGCCTTCTGATGAGCAACAGTGAAGCCAGATTCGCTTAACAACCGGGGCCACTGATTTAACAACTGCAGCGATTCACTTCACAACTGTGGCAAGGAAAGTTATAAAATGAGGCAAAATTTTGTTGTCTTAGCAGCAGAAATGTTGGGCTCAACTGGGGTCCTAAGCCGAGGACTAGCTGCAAATATTCATCTCTAGCTCCTCCATCAACTAAGAACCCGTGGGCATCCCATTTTTATTTCTAGCCTGTTAGAAAATATAAGATGCTATCATATTCTCACCAGGATTCTTACCTTACCCTCTACACTCATCCGTAATTTATTGAGCTCTATTGCACCACTGAATCCAAACTTCGGGTATCTTAACAGCGGAGATGTATTTGAGATCACAGCATCCTATCTTACATATTTGGTTTCCGATTTCCGGCGTCGCCTTACTATTGTCAGCGCTGATCCGTTTTGAAAGGCAACTACTTGAAATACAAATCCCCTCTCTAAGGAAGCTATCAAATTCCTTGTTTGCTCCATACAATCTGCATGACATTTTGCAGCGACCTCAGCAAAAGAGCGGAGAGAAAAAGAAAGGAGATGATGGTTTATATGAAAGTCAATTCTATTAGTTCTGTCGTTCCTCCAGACACGGCGGTATGGATTATACTAGTTCAACAATGGCTCCTTTGTAAATGTACAAACAAAGTTCTAAGGCAGTGGCCCCCAAACTTTGTGGCTTGGGGAGAAAGGGGAACTGGGATGCATGAGCAGTGGGTTGGCACATATGCGCATGCATGCACTGTCAGCATTCCAATGCCCCCATTGAAAGCAGAACTCCGAGGCAGGTAGAGTCCTCAAAGAACAGACTTATCGGTTCTGACCTAGGCTTTGTAAACCATAATTATTGACAAACTTGTTTTAAAAACAAAACCTATTTTATTGCAACGCTGGGAATTGTTTTCATTCCCAGCCAGAATTAAACTCAAACAGTCCCGCAAGATAAGCACAGACCTTTCAGGTCTGTGAAGTGCTGCCAAATCAGAAGTATCAAATTAATTAGAAAACAAACTAACTGAAGTACAAGAAAAAACCAACCAAAGTACACAGAGCTTTCAGAATGACTCGGAACCGATCGAACTACTTTGCTTCCTGCAAAGGTTTTGTCATCTTGGCCTGACCTTTATCCCTTATGGGAGGGGCAATCACCTCCCAGCCTTCTGCCCGAGTTGCCCCTGATGCTTCAGCTGCTCTCGCCTTCTAGCAGTTCTGCGCACACGCACACTGGGAACAGGCTCCCCTTGGGTCCTCTGCCTCACTGCTGCCAGACTCCAAAGGCTCCAGGAGTCAGCACCCCACTCCCAGATGGTCCTGGCCCCATCTCTGCATTAGATGCAGGACCCTCGTCCGAGTCCTTTCCAAACTCCCTGACTGGTCCCCTTTCTTCCCCACTGTCCGATTCCACTGCCGTTTGCACCGCCTCCTGGTGATCCACAACAGACACATCATATCGGCACAACTGTGAAAAGTGAAGAGATTCCTACTGATGAAAACAAGATCAGGAATAATATTAGAATGTGCAGAAATGAACAGATTAACACTTGCAATTAAAGAGAAGGAGCAAACTGAATATTACAAAATATGGAAACTCTTTTATCGATGGCTGGAGAAAAAATATGAAAGCTAGAAATAGCTAATAGATTAGTGAAATACAGAAAATATGTCAATAGAATTAAATGTGTTAAGAAGAGGAGTGTTATAGCGATAGAGATATTGTGTATATGAATAAGATAAGAATAAAATAAGAATAGATAATTAATACCGAAGTAATGAATATGGCTGTAAATTTTAATTGTTATTGCACAAGATATTTGTGCCCAGGCAACACACCGTTAAATGAAAGATGAATAGTTTGGATTTAAAATCAAATTAAAAAACTTAATAAAGAAAATATTGGCACAACTGATGAAAACCGACTCTGAAAGTTCCCGCGGTTTTCACCTAATTAAAATATGAATGTTTCTGTGATGATCCAGGCCATGGCACAGAGGCAACACAGGCTGCTGGCAGTTCAAATCACCCCTTTATTGCTCCAAATTTCTCCTATGTTTCTGGCAAATCTCAGAACAAAGTGATGACAAACACACTGGCAAGTCTAGAAAATATAGAAATGTTTTCTATGTTTATGTGTCTCAGAACCAGTTTGCTGTCAGGATTCCGGCAGTTGCCCTGATTAAATCATCAGCCTTGAGCCACGCTTCAAAAACTTCAAAGAATTTATTAGGAGCGAACATGTCGGCATGACCTGTATGAAGCCGATTCTGAGACACGTAATTTACTGTCACCCTTGACCGTGGTTTCCCCCTACCCCTTTAGGTGTATCATAATTCATATTCTCCAACAAAACATGTTCATAGCCAAGAGTCATCAATCATGTTCATCAATCATCAATTACTGATTTCTGCGGCAAAAATTCCAGTAGCTTAGTTATAATCTTTGCAAGATACGAATGGAATGCACTTTCAGTTCCAAACTGCTGCAGTGCTCTTTCAAATTCCTTCTTCCCCCTTCTGTTCATGGCCAATTCTAGAAAACATAGAAATGGAATACACACACACAAACACACATCTCAAACACACAGCCTCTGGTTGCAAATAGTTCAGCCCAATGTTGTGAGAACCATGGCTGCACAGCAATAAATCCAGGAGGACAACTTAAAAGAGTCCAGAAAGCAAAGGAGCATGACAAGTTATCCAGAAATCTAGAAAGAACATAAGGAATCCAGGAAAGTTCAAACGTCCAGCACTCAACACTCCAGAAATTCAGCGTTAGTTCCTGACAAATGCCCCTCCCCACAGCATCTCCTTAAGTCTCTGTCCTCAGGTGTGCCTTGTGAAGAGAGGCAGGGTGCTCTCCTCCTGAGTAGTCGGCTCAGTCTGCGTTGTTCTTGCCTTCTCTCTACTCTCCGTGCTCACGGATCAGGAGGAGGTGATCTTTGCTCATTGCCTGAGCTCTGTCTCTCATGTTCACTGTTTAGCCTCTTTTGGTCATCCTGCCCCTGTTCCTAAGAGGGAAGGAAGGAAGGAAGGAAGGAAGGAAGGAAGGAAGGAAGGAAGGAAGGAAGGAAGGAAGGGAGGGTTCGATTCTGACTGGCTGAAGGTTGACCCATGCTTCCATCCTTCAGAGGTGGATAAAATGTGGATCCAGATTGTTGGGGCAATAGGCTGACTCTTTAAAACCACTTAGAGAGGGCTGTAAAGCATGGTAAAGTGGTATATAAGTCTAAGGGCTATTGCTATAGCTATAACTGGAGAGATAGACGATAAACCCATGAGCTATTTATGCCATGCTTCTCCTGGTCAATACTAGCAAAGAGAAAGCTTGCAGGCAATGCTTCAAGGACACCATTGTTTGGGACATTATATTTATTGCAACAGTCAGAAAAGTAATTAAAGAAAAAAAAATCTTGCTTACTGTCTTTTGGAGATACCCCAGTTTGATCACTTCCTGAAAGAGACTCAAGAGCCCAAATCATGTGACCATGGGGAGGCTACAGTGGTTGTATGTGCAAGAATTGGTCATAAGTGCCATTGTATCTTCAAACCATTGCTAAATGAATGGATGTAAGTCAAGGACTACCTATATTGCATTTTGCAAAGCTAGACATCATCCTAAAAAGCAGAGACGTCACTCTGCCAACAAAAGTGCATAGAGTCAAGGCTATGGTTTTCCCAGTTGCAATGTATGGCTGGGGAAGTTGGAACATAAGGAAGGCTGAGCGCCAAAGAATGGAGGCCTTTGAACTCTGGTGCTGGAGGAGGAGACTCCTGTGAGTCCCTTGGACTGCAAGGCCATCCAACTGGTCAGTCCGAGAGGAGATCAACCCTGACTGCCCTTTAGAAGGCCAGATCCTGAAGAGGAAATTCAAAGACTTTGGCCACCTCATGAGAAGGAAGGACTCGCTGGAGAAGAGCCTCATGCTGGGAACAGTTGAGGGCAAAAGAAGAAGAAGGAGACGGCAGAGAATGAGGTGGCTGGATGGAGTCACTGAAGCAGTGAGCTTAAATGGACTCCAGAAGATGGCGGAAGACAGGAAGGCCTGGAGGAACGTTATCCATGGCTTTGCGATGGGTCGGACATGACTTCGCAACTAACAACAACAACAAAAGTTTCAAACATTTCCCTCTGAGCCTCCCTCCTTCGTGTGAAGAAAATAACATCCAGCATTATATGATTTTTATTATATTAATGTAATATGATTACATTATTTGCTTAGCCAGATCATGTAACTGTATATTATAGTTCTACCTTACTTTAAAAAGTAAATACCTTCACAGAATTCATAAGCACTTGAAATATATTCTTTGAATTTATGGCCTATGTGAGATGCCTTGTTTAAAATTACAATTGTAATAATCTTCAAGGCTTATAGACTTTCTTTTACGTAGGGGAAAACAGCCTATTGCATGTCATAGAAATTCAAGATTTTATTTTCTTTTTCCTAAGAGAAGCCTATGAAATCCAACATGATCCCCTTTTGGGAGGTGTGGGAATAGGTCCATTTTGGAAAGAAAAAAAAAAACACAATCCCATTTGAAAGCTCTTAGCTGAATGGTAAAATGATCTGAAAAGCTGTCTCCAAAGGGGACAAAAAAAGAACAATAACAGACAATGAGGCTTAAAAGAATGAATGAAACAGCTTTGATTTCTTCTTCTTTTTTTTTTGGCTAGTTTTCCTTCTGTGTATTGTAATTTGTATTAGCTTACCAAGTCAATTGGCCACACAAAATGGCTGTCTCTGGAGCTCAAAATGTAATATGGGTAGTCCTCGATGTACAACCACAATTTGAGCCCCAAAATTTCTGTTGTTAAGTGAGACATTCGCTAAGTGCACTTTTTTGCCCTGTTTGGCAATACCTTTCTTGCCGTAGTTGTTCAGAGGACCACTGCAGTTGACGAGTTAGTAGTAACATGATCATTAAATGAATCCAGCTTCCCCATCGATTTGGGGGATCACATAATTTGGGGACACAGAAATGGTCATAAATATGAAGCAGTTGCCAAGCGTCTGAATTTTGAGCCCGTGAGAATGGGGATGCTCCAAAGGTATAAAATGGTCATAAGTCCCTTTTTTTCTGTGCTGTTGTAACGTGGAAAGGCCACTAAATGAACTGTTGTACGTTTGAGGAAAACCTGGGCTTTAATATCCTCATTGGAACATTAATTTCAGAATTAATTTAAGAAGTGTACCGTGAATAACATCCGAGGTTTCGTTCAACAACCCTTGCCTTTCCCAATAATAATTCGCCATCTTGTCTATCCTCTGAAAGTCTTGTTTATCCTCTGAAAGTCCATTGCCTTCAGGAACGGGGACGGTGCAGAGATGGGATTCTACAGGTTCACACCGGTTTGAACGAACCGGATGTTAAAGTTACAGCTGGTTTGCTGAACTGGTATTTCAACTGACCAACTGGCTGGCTGGCCCCGCCCCTCCTGCCCCGCCCCTCCCAGGGGGTCTCCACCAGGGTTGCCATCCGGCCATTTTTCCGGCCAAATTCGAGAAATCTGGCCGTATTTCTATCTGTTTGGCCGTGATTTGGCCGTACAAAAGTTGCTTGGCCGTGAAATCGGCCAAATGGCAACCCAGCCGCTCTCCTTCCCTCGCGCATGCGCGTCACCATGAGCAAAAGGAGGACAAGCGTGTCCTCTGGTGCTCTCCTTCCCTCGCGCATGCGTGTCACCATGAGCAAAAGGAGGACACGCGCATCCTCTGGCGCTCTCCTTCCCTCGCGCATGCGCAAAAATTAATTTGGCCGAATTTGGCCGTATTTTGACTTGAGTTTGGCCATAGAGCCAAACTGCGATCTGGCAACCCTGGTCTCCACGTGGCCCATTTTCAATGGAGGCAAGTGCAGGATCCGCATAGAGGCTCTGGGAGGGGGAAAAAATGGGCCTTCTGGAATTCTGGAGATGGGCCTGTTTTTGGCTTCTGGAGAGCCTCCGGAGCCCAGAGGAGGCTATTTTCTCCCTTCCAGAGGTCCGAGGGAAGCCTCTGGACCCTTGGGAGGGTGAAAATGGCCTCCTCCAGCTTCTGGAGGCCCACTGGAAGCCAGAAACAGGATGTTCCAATAGGCCACACCCACCATGGCCACACCCACCCAGCAACCGGCAGCGAACTGGTTGCTGGGATTTTTAAATCCAACCCTAGGACAGCAGTAGTATTTTGATTGGAGGAGTCCAATTGAAGACAAGTTCCAGGGAGTCCTCTACTTACAACGGTTCATTTAGTGCCCATTCTAAGTTACAACGGCACTACAACAGGGACTTATGGTCAATTTTCACATTTTTTCACACAACCATTGCAGGCTCTCGGAGGGGTCATGTGATCAAAATTCGGCTGCTTGACAAGTGACTCACAATTATGACTGTTGCAGTGTCCCAGGGAGGGTCGTGTGACCCCGTTTGATGACTTTCTGACAAGCGAAATCCAAGGGAAATCCAGATTCACTGAACGTCTGTGTTACTAACTTAACAACTTCAGTGATTCGTTGAGCCACTGTAGCAAGATAGGTTGTAATTGGGGCAAAGCTCAGCTAACAAATGTCTCACTCGGCACATAAATTTTGGGCTCGATTCTCATTGTAAGTTGAGGACTGCCTGTATTCAATAGGCATAGCATGGCATAGCATGGCACTGGGCATAGCATGATACCAACTGCGAAACTTCCCTTAAGGCCGATTCTAAGGTACCACACCAAGGTATTCTGAGGGGGGGGGGGGAAGGGGGGGGATGTCCTCTCACCTTCCTTGACTTCAATCCATGTTTTTCCATCTTGGCAAGTTTAAGATGTGTGGAGTTCAATTCCCAGAATTCCCAGCTTAATGTTGCCAAGTTTGACAAAAACACGGATTTAAATTAAACATAGTTAATTTGATAGTACTCCATTCTTGCATCTAATGGCCTGTAAAAATTACAACCTGATAAACATCTTTGGTTCTAGCTCCTTCATTCCTTCCTTCCTTCCTTCCTTCCTTCCTTCCTTCCTTCCTTCCTTCCTTCCTTCCTCCCTCCCTCCCTTCCTTCCTTCCTTCCTTCCTCCCATTCTCTTTTCCTTCCTTCCTTCCTTCCTTCTTCCTTCCTTCCTCCCTCCCTTCTGTATATCTCCTCTTTCCTTCCATTTCTACCCTTCCTTTCTCCCTCCCTCCCTCTCACTTTTCCTTCCTTCCTTTCTTCCTCCCTCCCTTCCTTCTGTATATCTCTTCTCCCTAATTCCATTTTCCCCTTCCTTATTCCTCTTTCCTCTGTTTATCTTCTTCCTCCCCCTCCCTTTCCCTTCCTTTCTTCCTTCCTCCCACCCTCCCTCCCTTCTGTATATCTCCTTTCCTTCCTTCCATTTCTCCCCTTCCTTCTTCCCTCCCTCCCTCCCTCCTCTCCTTCCTTCCTTCCTCCATTCCTCCCTCTCCCTTTCCTTCCACCTCTCCCTCCCTTTTCCTCCCTCCCTCCCTTCTTTCCCCAACATTTCTTCCAATAACGGTATTTTTGGGGAGAGACAGAGCCTATCTGCTTCTCAAAGGTGCTTGGTGAAAATCCAGGCCTGGGTTTCTCTTATTACTCCAGATTTGCTTTAGCTAGTCCTGTGTAATATGACTGGTGGCTAAGAAAGCTGCAATAAATTGATAATGAAAGACCCCTGCCACTCAGCTTTCTTTCAAAATGGATAAGTGTAATACTTGTCTTCATTCATTCTTTAAACATAGATGAGTTTTATATCTTAACTTTGCATGGTGTTCCGGAAGGCCAAAAGGATGGGAGCTTGCTGGATTTCATGGGAAGAATTCATTACACAGCAAAGCTTAGTAAGTAAGTAAGAAGGAAGGAAGGAAGGAAGGAAGGAAGGAAGGAAGGAAGGAAGGAAGGAAGGAAGGAAGGAAAGAAAGACATAGAAAGAAAGAAAGAAAGAAAGAAAGAAAGAAAGAAAGAAAGAAAGAAAGAAAGAAAGAAAGAAAGAAAGAAAGGATAAGTACAGTAATTAAACTAAAGTTTTGGACTGCAGTTCAGATTATTTGAAATTATTGGCCCCAACAGGTAGGCCTTTAAGAAATTAAAATTCAATATTCCTGCCAATTACTTATCCGTGGTGTCAGTTGTTTTCCAATAGTATGAGTTTAGCCACCTCTTTTGTCAGAAAATATTATTCTTTGTACATCCACGGATAGAAAGTCAGAAGGGAAGGAGAGAGGAAGGGAAGGAAGGAAGGAAGGAGGGAGGGAGGGAAGGAAGGAAGGAAGGAAGGAAGGAAGGAAGGAAGGAAGGAAGGAAGGAAGGAAGGAAGGAAGGAAGGAAAAACACTTGTTACTTTTTCATCATTTTGGAAATCTGTCTTTGGGTCCCATTAGATGGCAACATATAAGGGAAGGATCGGGCAATGTCCACCTTATCAGATTTGATAGATGACATAGATACCTTCGAAGATGGTGATGGCCAGCACCTTGATTTGTTCTTGTTATTTTATTCTTTTTTATTGATTCATGCTGTTCTTTGTTGGTCAGTTTTTAATTCTGTTTTATGTTGTATTGTAAACCATAAGAACACATTCTGTGTTCAGCAGTATTCAATTTTAATAAATACTCCTAGGGTGTCAGTGATTTTTTCCCCCCACTCTATCTTAGTTCCTTATTTTCTCACTGAAGGTGGAGAGAGTATTATTTTCTCTCATATATTTTCCATCCTACCTCAATTCCCTATACAGATCTATACAGATAGTATTTCTCAAGTTGGAATGAGAAAACTTGCTGCAGCCAACTCACCAGAGTCAACTGTCCATGGCCAACTCTCTATGGCCAATGTGCTACAGCATAACTCGCCATGAGAAAGCTTGCCTGTGGGACAATTCAACAATTCAATGTAATTATTTAAAAGAATTAAAAGAATAACTTAATTTTTGGTCATTCACCTTTCATTTTCTCCTTCCCTTTGCATTCTTCCTTTAACAAGTCTATTCCGCCGTTTCTCTGATATTAGCATAACTCTTGTCCCATGGTGAATTGTGCGATGGTGAGTTGACCGTGGTGAATTGTCCCACTATGACTTGGCCATAGCAAGTTGATTGTGGTAAGTTGGCCGCAGTGAGTTGACCATAGTGAGTTGATCATGGCTAGTTGGCCATGAGTTGATCGCAGCAAGTTGACCATGATAAGTTGGCCACAGTGAGTTGGCCACGATGAGTTGACCATGTCAAGTTGGCCATGGTGAGTTGGCCACGGCAACTTTGTCCTAGGCCCTTCTCAACATTTGCAACTTTAAGATGTCTTCAACCCTCAGAAGCCCAATTTAATTCCTGCTGACTTCTGCACATTGAAGTCTGCCCATCTTAAAATTGCTTAAGGTTGAGAAACATTGATCTAATCCATCTGCCATGAAGCAACAATTGATCAAAATGAACCCAGATGAGCAAATGGAATTTGAAAGAAATGCCACAGCCCCTGAGACAGAAATAGGAAAAAAATATAAAGGACAACATATTTGCATGATGGTTTTCATTAACTCACCTTCCTCTGATTCATCCACCAGGCCCCTAGACTCCAAGGGTTGGAATTATCATCAAAAATGTGAGTTGCATTTTTCTGGCTTCAGTTACCTTCCTCCAAACCCCTTAGCTAACAATTATGTGTTGTTTTTTTCAACAACTTTTTCCAAGGAAAAGATTGTAAACCTTTTAGTCAAGAGCCTTATTTATATAACAAGCTTCAATTCCTAAATACAAGCTGGGTTACAATGTGTATAAGCATAGAAAAGCGGGGGGAAAACTACCCTGATCGGCAATATATAACAGTAATTATAATCCAAGTTGGGAAAAATCATCTGCGACTTGATAGGAAACAAAAAGGATTTTGTTTAAAACATGCTAAATTATACAAAATGCTACTTGCCTGATGACTTCAGAATAATATTACACGATCTTTCAACTGTCAGTTGATCGATGATAATAATGATGTTACCTAATAATAGAATAACAGAGTTCGAAGGGACCTTGGAGGTCTTCTAGTCCAACCCACTGGTCAAGTAGGAAACCCTGTATCACTTCAGACAAATGGTTGTCCAATCTCTTCTTGAAACCCTCCAGTGTTGGAGCATTTACAACTTCTGGAGGCAAGTTGTTCCACTGATTAATTGTTTTCACTGTCCAGAAAATTTCTCCCTAGTTCTAGGTTGCTTCTCTCCTTCATTAGTTTCCATCCATCGCTTCTTGTCCTGCCTTTGGGTGCTTTGGAGAATAGCTTGACTCCCTCTTCTTTGGGGCAGCTCCTGAGATATTGGAAGGCTGCTATCATGTCACCCCTAGTCCTTCTTTTCGTTAAACTCCTGCAATCTTTCTTCATATGTTTTAGCCTCCAGTCCCCCAATCACCTCTGTTGGGTTATATAATTGGGGAATGAAACACCTGCACGAAAACCAAGCTCAGAAAGCATTACAATAAAGATATTAAGTAATTCCTGTGGTCAGGATAGCACTTGCACAATGTTAGAAGGGTGATCGGATGCCAGTAGAACACATAATAATCCAAAAAGTCTATGGTTGTGCTGAAATGGACAAACTTACCCTAAGATTAAAAGAAAAAGAAGATTGAAAATGTTACACAGTCTGGGAAAACTGGTATAATTGGATAAATAATAGAAACCAGCGAGTAAACAGATAAGGAAGGAAGAATATAAAGAGGTTATAGTAGGAGTACTGACCAGATATATGAAAGAAGTATTAGAATATTGCTTGATAAGAAAACACCGTCTAACTAATTTGTAATGTATATGTTTTTGGTTTTTGTTTCATTTTTAATGAAATGCTTTGTATTTATCTTTTTAAAATTTAATAAAGTTTTTTCTAAATAAAAATGAAGATATTAAGTTAGAAAAAAAACCAACATATTATGGTTATTTATTTATTTTATTTTTATTTGATTCGATTTGTCAATTGTTTACAAGATAATAAGTATAAGTGTATACATAGTTATGAATACATGAAATGGGTACATATAAGAAAAATAAAAGAAAAATAAAAGAAACAATAGGACGGGGACGGTAGGCACGTTGGTGCGCTTATGCACACCTCTTAGGAAAGGGGTGAGGTCAATAGTAGACAGTCTAAGGTTAAAGTTTTTGGGGTTTGGGGAAGAAACTACAGAGTCGGGTAGAATATTCCAGACATTGATCACTCTGTTGCTGAAGTCGTATTTCCTGCAATCAAGTTTGGTGAGGTTAACCTTGAGTTTGTATCTGTTGTGTGCTCTTGTGTTGTTATGGTTGAAGCTGAAGTATTCATTGACAGGTAGGACATTGCAATGTAGGATTTTATATACCATGCTTAAATCATACCATGGTTATGGTATGATGTGATCAAGTCAATTTTGAAACAAGGGGAAATATTTTTTTGCCCTCTCTCTGAATAGATATTTTCAGTGGTGGGATTCAGCCAGTTCGCACTGGTTCCTAAGAACTGGTTGTTAACTTTCTGATCAGTTTAGTGAACTGGTTGTTGGAAGAAATCATTAGGGCAGAGAACTGGCTGTTAAATTATTTGAATCCCACCACTGGATATTTTCCTCCATGCCAAAGCATTGAATTTTATGAAAATTTAGGAGGGAGGTTTTATGTATATAGGTAATCTTCAACTTACAACCATTCATTGAGTGACTCTTCAAAGCTACAACGGCACTGAAAAAAGGGACTTAGGACTGTTTTTCACCCTTAGGACCACTGCAGCATCCCCATGGTCATGCAGTCAAAATTCAGACGCTTGACAACAAATTCATAGTTATGACAATTGCAGTGTCCCGGGGTCATGTGATCCCCTTTTGGGACCTTCTGACAAGTGAAGTCAACGGGGAAGCCAGCTTCACTTTAACAAGTGTGTTGTTAACTTAACAACTGCAGCGTTTCACTTAACCACGGTGGCAAGAAAGATGGTAACATGGAACAAAGCTGTCTTAACAATGGTCTCACTTAACAACCGATATTTTGGGCTCCGTTGTGGTCGTTAGTCGAGGACTACCCTGTATTTTTCTTAATTTCAGCCAACCGGAATAGGGATCGTGTTTTCCTCCAGATCAGGGGTGTCGGACTTGATTTCATTGAGGGCTGCAATGACCTTGGGGGAGGTGCGGGGGGCGTGGCCAGGATGGGAGTGGCTAGTTCGATGTCACTCACTGAAGCTCTGTTTTTGGCCAGGACAGCCTCCTGCAACCTTCTGCCAGTGAAAACAGAGACTGGGAGCTCCCTTTTGGTTCGCAGAGTACTACAGGAGGCCGTCACAGCTGAAAACAGAGCCCTGGAGGCCTGTATGTGGCCCTCCTGAGCTCCATTTTCTCTGGCAGTGGGGGGTTGCAGGAGGATGTTGCAGCCAAAATCAGAGCCCAGGAGGGCTGTAGGTGGCCCTCCTGAGCTCCATTTTAGCTGGCGGAGGACGGCAGGAGGCTGTGGTGCCGAAAAACAGAGCCCAGGAGGGCTGCACGTGGCCCTTCTGTGCTCCGTTTTTGCTGGCAGTGGGCTGCAGGAGGCCATCGTAACTGAAAACTGAGCCCTGGAGGGCTGCTCTGTTTTTGCTAGAAGAAGCACCACAGGCTGGTCCTTTGCTGTTTCTACAGGTGGGCCCGCGAGCCAGATCTAAGCAACCCTCGGGCCAGATTCAGCCCACGGGCCTTGAGTTGGACCCTCCTGCTCCAGATCTTACCATTCCATGTGACATAACTCCTCTTTTCCTTTCACTACATCGGGGGAAGAAAGACCCCAAACCAACATAACCACTCATCCCAGCTCATAATTAAGGAGGTCATTTCCCACAGAGATGTTTGTTGAAAGGCTTATTAGAAACAGAATGGAGAATAATAAGGGTGTGGTGGGGGGATCCTAGTCACTTCTAATTTGTTGGGAGTTTCTTGATGTCAGTTGGAATGCAGCTCTCTTCTCTTCCTAACTCCAAATAAAACAATTTCAACAAGCTTTGGGGTTGACATGTGTTTCCCGTCTAGTTCGGTTTAGCATCTCCTTCCATTGCTGGTATTAAATCGGTTGTCAGGGAGCTGATGAGATGATATTTTAAAGAGGGCTAGTTTTCTATTTATACTATTTATATTTATATTAGCCTCAAAAGGGACACAGTGGCTCAGTGGCTAACACACTGAGCTTGCCGATCAGAAAGGTCAGCAGTTCGGCGGTTCGAATCCCTAGTGCCGCGTAACAGAGTGAGCTCCCGTTACTTGTCCCAGCTTCTGCCAACCTAGCAGTTCGAAAGCACGTAAAAAATGCAAGTAGAAAAATAGGGACCACTTTGGTGGGAAGGTGACAGCGTTCCATGCACCTTCAGCATTTAGTCATGCCAGCATATGACCACGGAGATGTCTTCGGACACTGCTGGCTCTTTGGCTTTGCAATGGAGATGAGCACTCGCCCCTTAGAGCTGGAAATGACTAGCACGTATGTGCGAGGGAAACCTTTACCATTTCCTTAGCTTTTCAATGTTACCTCAAAGCATTCTTTCTGTTTCTAGGAACGAGTGAAGAGATGTGTGTGTGTGTGTGTGTGTGTGTGTGTGTGTGTGTGTGTGTTTGCAACAATGAAGACCTGGAGTCCAGTTGTTCAGTGAGCATTGAAATTGACAACAGCACTGAAAAGAGTGACATAACTTTTTTCCCACGCTTACAACCATTGCTGCATCCCCCTCATCAAAATTCAAATCCTTGGCAATAGAATAGAATAGAATAGAATAGAATAGAATAGAATAGAATAGAATAGAATAGAATAGAATAGAAGTAAATACTCTCAGTGTACATAAAAGAAAAGATACATTCGTCAACAGTCAAGAATTCCCCAGCCAGCACGAGGAGTTGCCAAGGCTGAGAAACATGGATCCGAAGGCTTGTTTGACATAAGGGCCTTAGTTCTAGTATGTCTTTCGAGAACATTTAAGATCCTGCTTTGAACCATGCATGGTACAATCGGCAATCAAATCATACTAGGAAACAGTCAATATAAATCGTAAGGATACAAGCGACAAAGTGACAGTCCTACAATCACAAGTTGGGAGGGGATGGGTGATAAGGAGTGATGAGAAGATTAACAGTAATAGTGCAGACTTTGTAATAGTTGGACAGTGTTGACGGAATTATTTGTTTAGCAGAGTGGTGGCATTTGGGGAAAAAAACTGTCCTTGTGTCTAGTTGTTCTGGGGTGCAGTGCTCCATAGTGTCATTTTGAAGGAAGGAGTTGAAGCAGTTTACGTCCACGATGTCAGGGGTCTGTAAATATTTTCACAGCCCTCTTTTTGACTCGTGCAGTATACAGGTCCTCAATTGACTCATATGCGGACTCATATTTATGACAGTTGCAGTGTCTCAGGGTCATTTGATCTCCTTTTGCAACCTTCTAACCAGCAAAGTCAATGGGGAAGCCAGATTCACTTAACAACCAGGCCACTAACTTATCAACTGCCATGATTCACCTAACAATTGAGGCAGGAAAGTTCGTCAAATGGGGGAATACTTATTTAACAATGGCCTCACTTAACTACAGAAATTTTGGGCTCAAGTGTGGTCATAAGTCAAGGACTACCTGTACTATGATACTACTATGAGGTTAGCATCTAAAGTAGAATGGAAAGTTTTATATCAATTATATCCCTTAGGCCAGAGATCGCCAACCTTTTGGATCTCAGGGACCACCAAACTCATAATTTTAGATCCCAGGGACCACTAACTGGTTCTGTGACCTAATGTGTCGGTGTCGCTTGGTGGTCATGTGACTGGCTGGGCATGGCCTGTATGTAAATATTATAAATATTTATATAAATATTGAATTTTTTATTTAAAAAGAGCAACTTTTACCCAAAATCAGGCAAAGCAGTCAGGCAGATTGAGTTGCTCACAGAATCACAGATTCATTCAGAGATCTATCTATCTGCCGTTGGCTAGCTCAGTCTGTCACATAATATTTGCTTGCAAGCAAACTTACAAAATTAACTCACAACATACCATGTATGTAAATATTGAATTTTTTATAAAAAAAGAGCAATTTTTACCCAAAATCAGGCAAAGCAGGCAGGCAGATTGAGTTGCTCGCAGAATCATTCAGTGATCTATCTATCTGCCATGGGCTAGCTCAGTCTGTCACATAATATTTGCTTTCAAGCAAACTTACAAAATTAACTCACAACATACCATGTATGTAAATATTGAATTTTTATAAAAAAGAGCAATTTTTACCCAAAATCAGGCAAAGCAGGCAGGCAGATTGAATTGCTCGCAGAATCATTCAGTGATCTATCTATCTGCCATGGGCTAGCTCAGTCTGTCACATACAATTTGCTTGCCGAGTCTGCACTGAATAATAATGGAACCTTCAGTCCTAAGGGAGGTTCGGCTGTGCTTAAAAGCAGAGCCGAAGATCTAAAGACTAGCTAGAAAGCAAGAAATCCAACCATTTCCTGCTTCCTAGCTAATCTAAATCTCCAGGCACAGCAGAACAGATGATGGTCAGAAAAAGGAAAAATAGCAATTTAGCAGGCAAGTTTACCGGGTAAGGAGTGAGTGGGAGGAGAGGGTTCCCGCAGGCCATGTGGGCAGCGCAGCCTTGTGTATCTGCACAGCCTGGATTAATTGCATTGGGGTGTGTGCCCTGGGGGTGAGATTTCTCTGCGGCCCACCAAAATTTTCTTGCAGCAGCCCACCAGTTGGCAATAGCTGCCTTAGACTATCTTTTCTTAAACCTGGAGTACAGTCATTGAGTAACCATTCAAACTTACAACAGCACAGAAAAAAGCGACTTATGATAGTTTTCCCACTCTTATGACCTTTTCAGCATCCCCATGGTCATGTGATGAAAATTCACAACTGGTTCATATATTTTTTTAGTCAAATTTTTTATCTATGTATATAAAAGTGAAATACTGCTCAGGCATCATCACGAAAACTCCAGAACCATAAAAACTACAAACTTGAAATTTGGCACCTATGTTCCTCTTGGCTTCTAGGGGCTCACTAAGAAAGGATTTTTTGAAATGACGATCAGAGATTTAGTATTTCCTAAATTATTACTATTAACATACTCTGAAGCTAAGGAGTTCCACTCCCCTTCCCCACCTGAAAAGAAATCTGTTCCCAATGCAAAACACAAGCAAGGGGGAGGAGTTTCAATTTCAGAGCACCAAGCAGCTTTAGTACAGAACAGTTGAGCTAAGCCACGCCCAGGCTCCTTGCTATCTCCTTCTTGCTCACACAGCAAATACTGCTTCAGTTTCCAAACAGCCTTCAACTCCCTCATCCACTGACAGGACGCTAGCCAGATGAATACCGATGGATGCTGGTAAGCAGAGGCACATTTTTTTCTCTCCTTATTTTCCTCCCCAAAATCTAAGCCTGATCGGTTTCATAGTGAAACACAGTTTATATATAAATGTTTTGAAGACAGTGTATTGTCCAGGCACTTCACTTACCAAAAAGAAAAGAACAGATATCCTGATAGTAATAATAATAATAATAATAGTAATAATACACATAGTAATTATAACAATATCTATAATTATATTAGCTTTTTATGATAATATCAATTGTACCAGAATAATTATATAGACAACATTCATATTTCACATACATATAAGAATAATCCTTCTTCATCTAACTTCTCCCTCATCTCTAATCATTGATAAAACCTACTCCACGTTGAATAGTATTCTATATCTCCTTTATCTTTTATTTTCAATGTCAATCTATCCATTTCTGCACAGTCCAATATTTTCCAAATTATGTTTTCATCTGGTGGGGTGTTCTCATTTTTCCAATATTGTGCAAACACAATTCTCGCTGCTGTCGATGCATGTAGCAATAAGTATATAGTCTGGTTCGTATTTATGACGGATGCAGTGTCCTGGGGTCCTGTGAGCAGAGAACAAGGGTCATTTTTTGTATCTCCTATTCTATTCTGTTCTAGTCTAGTCTAGTCTACTCTATTTTCTATTGGTGGCTGGACTAGAAGACCTCCAAGGTACTTTCCAACTCTTCTCTTCTCTTCTCTTCTCTTCTCTTCTCTTCTCTTCTCTTCTCTTCTCTTCTCTTCTCTTCTCTCCTCTCCTCTCCTCTCCTCTCTTCTCTTCTCTTCTCTTCCATTCCATTGGATCTCCAGGGGGCTGGACTAGAAGATCCCCAAGGTACCTTCCAACTCTATCTGGATTCTTCTCTTCTCTTCTCTTCTCTTCTCTTCTCTTCTCTTCTCTTCTCTTCTCTTCTCTTCTCTTCTCTTCTCTTCTCTTCTCTCTCTCTCCTCTCTCTCTCCTCTTCTCTTCTCTTCTCTCTCTCTCCTCCTCCTCCTCTCCTCTCCTCTCTTCTCTTCCATTCCATTGGATCTCCAGGGGCTGGACTAGAAGATCCCCAAGGTACCTTCCAACTCTATCTGGATTCTTCTCTTCTCTTCTCTTCTCTTCTCTCTCTCTCTTCTCTTCTCTTCTCTTCTCTTCTCTTCTCTTCTCTTCTCTTCTCTTCTCTTCTCTCCTCTCCTCTCCTCTCCTCTCCTCTCCCTCTCCCTCCCTCCCCTCCCTCCTCTCCTCTCCTCTCCTCTCTTCTCTTCTCTTCTCTTCCATTCCATTGGATCTCCAGGGGCTGGACTAGAAGATCCCCAAGGTACCTTCCAACTCTATCTGAATTCTTCTCTTCTCTTCTCTTCTCTTCTCTTCTCTTCTCTCCTCTCCTCTCCTCTCCTCTCCTCCTCCTCTCTCTCTTCTCTCTCTTCCATTCCATTGGATCTCCAGGGGCTGGACTAGAAGATCCCCAAGGTACCTTCCAACTCTATCTGGATTCTTCTCTTCTCTCTCTCTTCTCTTCTCTTCTCTCTCTTCTCTTCTCTTCTCTTCTCTTCTCTCTTTCTCTTCTCTTCTCTCCTCCTCCCTCCTCCTCCTCCTCCTCTCTTCCATTCCATTGGATATCCAGGGGGCTGGACTAGAAGATCCCCAAGGTACCTTCCAACTCTATCTGGATTCTTCTCTCTTTCTCTTCTCTTCTCTCTCTTCTCTTCTCTTCTCTTCTCTTCTCTTCTTCTTCTCTTCTCTTCTCTCTCCTCTCTTCTCTCTTCTCTTTCTCTCTCTCTCTCTTCTCTTCTCTTCTCTTCTCTTCCTGCCATTCCATTCCATTCCATTCCTAAATTAAGCAAGACAGGAGGCTGGGTTAAAGCCAAAGAAATATCCAACAAGGGTTACAGAAGTACTGTACAGAGTTTTTGCATAAACTGATTGCTCAGTCTAAAGGCAGGTTCGTTTTGCCTTGGGCTGCCCCATAATTTGCATGCCATAAAACAATGAATTACATGGACTGATTTATCTGCAGCGCTTGCATTTCTCAAGGGAAGTTGACTTATTTGTACTTTTGCAGGCTGCATCGGTTATTTGTTTTGGGGGAGTTTTTTGCGGGGGGTGGGGGAGATTGAGAGAGGAAACAGGTGGGTATATCTCAATGCTATCATAATTGATTCTTCTCCCATGGCCAAATCCCTCTAAACATTCATTAGCCCCTAAATAATAGGTTTCGAGATGATTCATTATTCTGTCATTTTGAGAAAATCATACAGGCTGGGCTGTTTCGTCCACCGTTCGCATGCTGGTGATCCAAGATCAAATCTCATTGATTGTCCTCTTCAGCACCTTTTCCAGGTATCCCACTAATCTCCATCATATCCTCCCCGCCCTCAAATTTACGACCTCATTTTTCTTCATTTGTGGATTCGTTATTTGAAATGCAATCTCATAAACGCTTGGGAACTATGATGAAATTTGCAAATGCTATTGAGCCGTGGAAGTTCATTGTTACATTTTCAGATGGAGGGAAGGGGTTTGATTCTAATTTGACGTCCTTCAATATAAATGTTTCGGCCCAGCGGATTGTAGGGAAATATTAGGAATGGTGAGTTATAATGCAAATGTAAGTTATTACGGTGCAATTCTTTTTGGATACGAAGATCCATTCTTATTCATTAGAAGAAGCAAAAATGAATCTCAACAGAGAATGATGTTCTTCAAAATAGAAATTGGACAAATAGAGGTTGAGTGACATTTGAATTACACAAGAAGAGGATTTGAAGGTTTTAACAGGCAGCCTACCTAACCATGAAAATCGACATGGTTTTATAACACACGCTAAATGGGAAAACTTATTTTTGTTCAATTTTTTTTTTGTTAAGATCTGCTGATCGCAGAGCATCGGAAATTAAGATGGGTCTCATTAACTTGAATATGATTAGAGGAGAAGAATGAAGCTGAAGTAAATCCTCTCTGATCAAATTTTAAGGAGAACCACAAAAGAAAGTTGAAGGGAAGTTTTGGCCCAGTACAAAAAGAGGAGGAGGAAGGAAAGCAGGAGAAAGAAGAAATAACCAGAAAACAGAATAGCAGAGTTGAAAGGAACTTTGGAGGTCTTCTAGTCCAACCCCAGCTCAAGCAGAGATTCTATACCATTCCAGACAAATGGCTGTCCAGTCTCTTCTTGAAAACCTTCAGTGATAAGAGCACTGCTGGTTAGTTGTCAGTAAATTTCTCCTTAGTTCTAGGTTGCTTCTCTCCTTGATAAGTTTCCATCCATTGTTTATTGCCCTTTGTTCAAGTGCTTTGGAGAATAGAGAGCAGGAGGAGGGGAGAGATAGAAAGAGAAGGAGAAAGAGAAAGAAGGAGAGGGAAAAGGAGGAAATAGAAAGAGAAGGAGAAAGAGAAAAAAGGAGAGGGAGGAGGAAGAGGAGAAGGAGGAGAGAAGGAGGAGGAGGAAGTCATGACCATTGCAAGGAATGAAAACACTGAAATAAAAATTGATCGGGAAGAGGTAGAATGTGTGGAAAAACTCATTTTCCTAAGATTGCAGATGGCTCAAAGAGCTGAATATAGCACAGAAATAAAACACTGCATTGCCCTGGGTCGCACGGCAATGATGAATAAGAGCTGGATGTGGAGGCAATTGTAGGCTAATTTGTTCTATTGTGTTCCCTGTAGCTACCTATGGTTGAAAAAGATGGATTTTAAAAAAGCAAGACAGGAAGATAATAGTCTAGTTCGAGTTGTGGAGAAGGCTCCTGCGTGTTTCTTGGACAGCAAAATTGGCGAACAAGCAAATACTGGAGCACATAACACCAGACGTGACACTGGAAGGCACAGTCACAAAATGGTGTCTTGCTTATTTCGGCCATGTCGTGCAGGGGATTTCATTGGAGAAAGCAATTAAGTTTGGAAGAGTTAGCGGTAAAAGGAAAGGATCGTGTTCCAAAGAACTCGTTGGCTGGACACCATCAAAGCTGGACACCAGCCAGTGCATAGAACAACTCAATCTTGCAGCGCAAGATTGGAAGCAGGGATGGGATCCTACCATTTCGGCCTGGTTCAGGCGAACCGGTAGCTCCAAAGATCAGCTGGGAGCAATCAAGGTATTTCCTCCCCGACCCCACCAATCAGCTGTTTCCCAAGGATCAGCTGTGCCGCCCGATTTAGATTAGCTAGAAAGCAGGAAATCATCGGATTTCTTGCTTTCTAGCTGATCTAAATTGTGCGGCACAGCCGATTTCCCCCTCTCTCTGTTGTACTGCTTCACCCAGGAGGCTTCCTTGAGGCCCAGTAGGCAAAAATGTTCAGAGTTTTGCAGCGTAAATTCAGCATCAGAAAGATAAACACAGATGGCTGATGCTTCATTTAACGTCTTTATAAACCTATGAAGTAAATTTTACAATACCAGTTGTAGATTTCTCCAACATGGAACAAACTCAAACAGAAGTAGACATGTTAACGTTCAAAGCAGAACAGCCACTTCAGGAGCTCAGAAACAAACATCAGTTTCACTTTAGTTCAGCAGGCAAGCAAGCAAGCAAGCTAGTTTCATTTTCAATAGATAGATAGAGCTTAACATAGATTCTGAGCTGCAGAGCTTAATATAGAGCCACGACTAAGCTACTTCTAGTTTCAGTTTCCAAACAGTCCTCATTGGCTGACTTAGGTGCTATGCCTATTCATTGGCTGAGCATGCTCTATTCCAGTTCATGAATATGCTCTGACAAAAAAAAAAAAAACCATGCCCACCCAGTCACATGACCACCTAGCCACACCCACCTAGCCATGCCCACAAAACCGGTAGTTAAAAAGTTTGCATCCCACCCCTGATTGGAAGATGTGACCTGGCCCATAGAATCGCTAAGCATCAGACACAACTAATGCACTAACATCACACAGATTGCCAAGATGTGCAATAAATAACAACTTTCCTGGCCAACACTGGAGACATTTCCATTTGGCTATCAGCATTCTTTTACCACACGCTTTTAATAACTACAGAATTAGTATCGAAAAACTATTGATTAGCAATCAAGGTTGATGCTGTGGGGCTGAAGAAAAGCAAATTATAGGATTGCCGTTTCGGGTTTTGATTAAAGCTGCCTCCTTCCGCTATATATTCAGTGACAAACTAATCTTATAAGAATCTGAACGCCCAAATGAAACAGATTGTTCTTTTCATCTAAGTAGATTGCTCTGTCCTTTCGGCTGAGATTAACATTGAGTTTGGATAGTATGAGCCAAATTTTTTTTTTTTGCTTTTGTTTTGCAAACTAACAAATCAAAGGCTGTCTACCATGGGTATGCAAGTTTTTGAAAAAATCAAAGGCCAAATAAGATTTCTTGTTGATTTGTTTCCTAGTATGATTTGATTGCCTATTTGTATCCTATGAGTATCATTAAGTGTTGTACCTGATGATTCTTGACTCTTGACGAATGTATCTTTTCTTTTATGTACACTGAGAGCATTTGCACCAAAGACAAATTCCTTATGTGTCCAATCACACTTTAGCAATAAAGTATTCTATTCTATTGTTGTGTCGAGTGGCTGCAAGGTGTGGTGAGACGGTGCGTCCAGAATAAAACACGAAGTATTTTTAAAGGCCAATTAATTTTATTCATGGCCTGGTTTTCCCTCGTTGGTTCCTTTCCTCCAGTTTACATTGTCCTAAAACTTAACATTCAACTTTCTCACTGAAAATTGATGGTGAAAATTGATGGAGAAGATTGCTAGAAAGGACACCAAAGTTTTGAGGAATTTCACACTGTTCCTAAAATGCATGCTGTCTATATATATATTACGCGGGGAAAAACCCGAATAACCAAAGATCCATATATGTATGTATGTATGTATGGCATTCAGCTTTGTTCGGGTATTTTCCCACGTCATTGTAGTTGTGCTTTTAAAGTTGTAGCAATGTTTCAGCAGAATCTCATCTGCCATCATGCCAGAAGCCTGATGATGGCAGATGAGATTCTGCTGAAACATTGCTACAACTTTAAAAGCACAACTACAATGACGTGGGAAAATACCCGAACAAAGCTGAATGCCATACATACATACATACATACATACATACATACATACATATGAAGAAGGAGAAGGAGAAGGAGAGGAAGAGGGAGAGGAAGAAGGGAGGAAGAGAAGAAGAGGAGGAGGAGGAGGAGGAGGAGGAGGAGGAGGAGGAGGAGGAGGAGGAAGAAGAAGAAGAAGAAGAAGAAGAAGAAGAAGAAGAAGAAGAAGAAGAAGAAGAAGAAGAAGAAGAAGAAGAAGAAGAAGAAGAAGAAGAAGAAGAAGAAGAAGAAGAAGAAGAAGAAGAAGTAGTTGTTGATGATGGATGGAAACTAATCAAGGAGAGAACTAGAACTAAGGAGGAATATCCTGACAGGGAGAACTATAAACCAGTGGAACAACTTGCCACCAGAATTTGTGGGTGCTCCATCACTGGAGGTTTTTAAGAAGCGATTAAGACAACGATTTGTCTTGAATGGCATAGGAGATTTTGTGATGATGTGTGAGTGGCATTTCTCTTTTATATATACATATATCATGCAGTAGACTTGGAAAATAGCCCATATTAGCCCTTCCAGAGCAAATAGGTAGGGCAGGTAAAGTAAACCTTTTCCAAATTAACGAGAAAAATAACAAGCCATTTTAATTTTACCTCAGATTTGACATCGGTCCTGAATTTAACATTTGTCGTAGCCCTCCCTATCCCTCCAAATGGGTCTTGAAAGAAAACAGATTTAATTATACTGTAATTTCCCCATCAACACCACCACTAAAAGTAGAAAGCAGGATGAAGACAACACGTCAGCATGTAAAATGGCAACAGCAATTAGGTAATACTGTAAACAGAGAAGCTTTGGTATGAAGTTATATCTTGGAGAGGGTTTTTTTTCTCACACTCCTACCAATAGTTTTCTTGAGCTGTTTTTAAGTATTCCTGCCACAAATATTGTGAGTGGCTTTTTCTCACTACATACAGTCCCCAACTAAAAAAAAAAACACACATTTGTTTGGTGATGCTAAACAATGGCACTGGAAAAAGTAACTGTTAACTAAAAAGTACTTCTTTGGTCTTTTTAGTTACCAGCAGAAAGGGAGTGGTGGCGGGGTGTAGTGCATTCCTGAACTGCTTCAGATAATTTCTAGGCAGCCAAAGCTGTTGGTGCGCAAGATTATTACTGGAGAGCATGATTGATGACTCTTGGCTATGGATGTGTCCCATTGGAGAATATGCATCCAGAGGGTGGGGAGAAGACCAGAGTCAAGGGGGAAATGAATGATGTGTTTTTGTGTCAGCTGCACCCAGGTAACACCGACATGGTCACTCCTAATGACATTGTTTTACTCTGAGAGATGCGGATAGAGACTTACGATTTGAATAGGGGTGGATTTGTCAGAGTCATGACAGTAACGTATGGCCATTTTTCATGCTTATGTCCATTTTAACATCCCCATGGTTACGTGATCAAAATTCAGATGCTTGGCAACTGGCTCGGATTTATAACGGTCAGAGTACCCTGGGGACATGTGATTCCCTTGTGCGACTTGGCTTCCAAAAGTCCCTCCAGCCTGACCACGAAGGGCCACCGGGAGGGGCCGCCCGAGGCAATGATAACACCCACCCATCCGCAGACAGGGAGGTGAGGAGATGGCAGCACTACTTCCCTGGCCGGCAGGTCCGGTGGAGAAAGCCCGAAGCTGCCCGTCCTTTCCACCCCTCGCTCAGCCCATGCATCTCCAAATGCTGCAGCGGCACGAGCATCGGGCAGAGGCATTCACTCGGCGTGGCTCAGCTCAGAGGAGGATGCGGCACGGGCAGTCGCCTCAACTCCCTGCACTTGGTGACAGTAGGGAGGTTGGTGGCAAGGCATGGATGCCCACGGGGCACTCCTACCAGCAAGCCCCCCACCATTTCCCCCCATTTCACATGTTTAATATAGGCCTTAATTGGGGAAAGAGCTTAATTTCATCTTATGCCTATAAAACATGCTGGGACTTCCTATTGGGGGAGAAATAGACTAGACTAGACTAGACTAGAACAGATCAGAATAGAATAGAATAGAATAGAATAGAATAGAATAGAATAGAATAGAATAGAATAGAATAGCTCCTTCATTTGTTTGTATTCTGTTAACAAAATAACACAGTTGGAAGGGACCTTGGAGGTCTTCTAGTCCAACCCCCTGCTCAGGCAGGAAACCCCATATCATTTCAGAAAAATGGTTGTCCAATCTCTTCTTAAAAACTTCCAGGTATGAGGGACAAGGGAAGAGGGAGCAGTAGGAGGAGAAGGAGAACGGAAAAGAAAGAGAAAGAAAAGGAGAAGAAAAGAGAAAGGAAAGAAAGAAAAGAAAGAAAGAAAGAAAGAAAGAAAGGAAGGAAGGAAGGAAGGAAGGAAGGAAGGAAGGAAGGAAAGAAAGAAAGAAAGAAAGAAAGAAAGAAAGAAAGAAAGAAAGAAAGAAAGAAAGAAAGAAAGCAAGCAGGAGGAGGACAACAGTAATTCTGAACTTGTATAATCTGCATTGTATAATAATCGAGGAGGAGGAGGAGGAGAAGAAGGAAAAAGAGAAGGGGAAGGGGAAAGAGAAGGAGGAGGAGAAGAAGGAAAAAGAGAAGGGGGAGGGGAAAGAGAAGGAGGAGAAGGAAAAGGAGGAGAGGGAGACAACAATGATGATGTGGTAACAACAATTTTGCTGTCTTTACCTCATTTTTAAACATAATTTAACAGTGAATCATTACTAAAAATTCCCAATCACCTGCTCAGGCAAGCTGTTATATTTATTTGCAATTTATTACTTTCCATCCCAATATACACCTTTTCTCTACAGTCCTAACTTAAATTTTCTTCTTTTCTCCACCTATCTTTTACCGAAACCCAATTCAACAGAATGCACTTTTAAATAATGCAGCATTTCCAAATTCGCATTGATATTTCTTTTTCCATACAATGTTCATTCACCGTGATGAAGTTGTCTACCTGAGAATTGACCCAGAAGTAGGTTTTCCTTCTGGGCTGGCCTCTTGCTTTGGACAAGCATGATATGTCAAGGTAACAAGAAATCCAGGGAGGGTATCCTTTCCACTCTTCATAAAGTGCTCAAGATTATCGATGCTGCATTGAGGTGCAGAAAAAAGGAAGGAGCATCTGGTGTTTTTTTTTTTTCCCATTTAAATGTCTCCATCTCTACTGCACATTAAGGAACCACTTATCCAGAGAAGAAAATAAGAATGCCTTAGCTAGCACTGCTATCAAATGTTGTCTACATGGACATTTTGGAACGAAACTTAATGCCTCCTCTATGTCAAATGTGAAATTTGGAGAGAAACAGCAGAAGTTTTGAAAAGACTACCATGTTTCTCTGAAAATAAGATCCAACTGGAGAATAAGCCCTAGCGTGATTTTTCAGGATGCTCGTAATATAAGTCCTACCTGAAAATAAGCCCCAGTTAAGACTGTCAGCAAGACAGATGCATTTGGAATTGTATTTTCCCTAAAATAAGACCAAACTGGAAAATAAGCCCTAATGCATCTTATGGAGAAAAAATTAATATAAGACCCAGTCTTACTTTCGGGGAAACACAGTAGTAGCAATTTTTTGGACAGATAGTAAAAAAGCTGAAACGCTCCATTTGGCTGTTTCATGAGGAATTTAAAGCAATCAAGAAATCCATTCCCAATTAACAAACTGACAAAGATACAGGTCGTCCTTGACTTACAAGAGTTCGTTTAGTGACCGTTTGAAGTTGTTGCTGAAAAAAAAAAAACTTTTTCACACCTACAATGACCGTTGCAGCATCTCCATGGTGACATGATCAAAATTAATATGCTTGGCAACTGACTTATATTTACGATGGTTGCAGTGTCCTGGGGTCACGTATTCCCCTTTTCTGACCAATTGACAAGCAAAGTCAAAGGGGACGCCAGATTCACTTAACAACCATGTTGCTAGCTTGACAACTGCAGTGATTCACTTAGCAGCGGTGGCAAGAAAGGTTGTAAAATGGAGCAAAACTCACCTCACAACCATCTCGCTTAGCAACATCAATTTTGGGGGCTCCATTTGTGGTCATATGTTGAGGGCTACCTGTATTTTGAGATTGGCTAATCTGTCCTCTATAGCCAGAAAAAAAAAATGTAATATTGAGATTCGTGAACAGAGTAAAAACATTTCACCTGACACACAGCTGAAAATGAAGAGAAAAAAGAAAAATCCAGCAAATAGAACTGGGGGATTGCTATGTATGCATTGTAAAATAATAGTGCTTTGGGTATTCAATCCATCAAAAGGGGGAAAAAAAATTAAAAATGATGAACTGCATTCAGATAAGAAACTGGAAATCTGAAAAGCCGCCAGATTTCTAAGCATGTTGTTAGCAAGGTAATGGGAAGAAATTATGCCTTTTTCCCCCTCCTTAAAATAAAAGAGAGAGGACTGTAGGAAGGTAAAAGGCTGTTGTACAGAAAATAATAGGTTTTTTTTCCCCCATTCTGATGAGTGAAGGGGCACACAAGTGTCAGAAAAACTGAAATGGAAAGATGGAGGATGTTTTTTTTTTTTTAAAAGGTCTCTTTTCTTTCTACTAAATGTCTATGCAGATTCCCAATCATCCCTGTCGTGGTTGTCCCAGATGGTGGGGGCATAGAAGGATTTATACTTCTTGCAGACGTAGCTGATCATTTGCATCCCTTTAGAGAGTCATTGAGGCCATTTGTAGGTTTATCTGTGTCCTTGGGGGGGGGGGTTCACCTGATGGATGCAAATGGATGCAGAATCTTCTTGGAACTGCTGAAAGGTAAACTGGAGATAGATGGTGATGTTGTATGTATCCCCCCACCTTCTGTTGAGAGAGGGCTGTTCAGTTTTGACCAAGATGGCCTCTTTGACACCTTCTTTCAAACACCGGTCCTCTCTGTCCAAAATGTAGACTTTGTTGTCTTCAAAAGAGTGGCCTTTGTCTTTTAAATGCAGGTGGACTGTGAATCTAGTCTTGATGGGTTTGTTCTCCTATGTTGTGGCAGTCAGAGCTGAAGAAGCTTCTTGGAGGAGAAGCGAAATGTCTTCAAAGAAAAACCAGAAAGCCCAGTTGCCTCTTGAAAAAAAAAAAACACCTTTGGTATTTTCTTTCTACTGCTCTGGTGTTAAGGGTACCAACCTACAAACCAGGAGACCATGAGATGTAGTCCTGCCTTAGGCAGCAAAACTGACTGGCAGAGTTTGGGCCAATCCCTGGGAGATTGTGAGTTCTAGTCCCACCTTGGAGATGAAAGCCGAATGAGTGAGTCAATCATACCAGGAGATTGTGAATTCTAGTCCTGTCTTAGACAATTGAGTGACTTTGGGCCAATCCCTGGGAGATTGTGAGTTCTAGTCCCAACTTGAGCGTGAAACTGGCTGGGTGACTTGGAGTTTCACTTCACAGGGTGTTGTGGGAAAATAGGAGGAGGATGGAGAATTGGGTGTGTTTGCTGCCTTGAGTTACCTATGAACAATAATAAAGGCAGGATAAAAGAATAGACAGACAGACAGACAGACAGACAGACAGACAGATAGATGATACAGACATAGATGATAGAGATGATAGATGATTGATAGTGATAGATAATAAATGATAGCTAGATAGATGATAGCGATAGATAGATAGATAGATAGATAGATAGATAGATAGATAGATAGATAGATAGATAGATAGATGGATGGATGGATGGATGGATGGATGGATGGATGGATGGATGGATGGATGGATAGATAGATAGATAGATAGATAGATAGATAGATAGATAGATATAGATAGACTTATAGTGAAAGATAGATAGATAGATAGATAGATAGATAGATAGATAGATAGATAGATAGATAGATAGATGGATGGATGGATGGATGGATGGATGGATAGATAGATGATATATAGATAGATAGATAGATAGATAGATAGATAGATAGATAGATAGATAGATAGATAGATAGATAGATAGATGATATATAGAGATAGATAGATAGATAGATAGATAGATAGATAGATAGATAGATAGATAGATAGATGATAGATGGATGGATGGATGGATGGACGTACTTACGTTAGGCTCCCCTAAATAAGAAAGATACACAGAATTACTTCTAAGCATTTTCCTTTATTGTTCCTCACCTATAGGCAGAATCTTGCCAAACTAAAGCAAACTTCTTGCATCATTAAAGATGTACTTTAAGAATTTCTAGGGAGGAGCTGATTTAACCCTCTTCCTTCCGACCAAAATATTGAAATAACTGTTGCAAGAATTAAGTTTGTCTAGTCTAGTGAAAAGAAGGACCAGGGGTGACATGATAGTGGTGCTCCAATATTTGAGGGGCTGCCCCAAAGAAGAGGGAGTAAAGCTATTCTCCAAAGCACCTGAGGGTAGGATGAGAAGTAACAGGTGGAAACCAATTAAGGAGAAAAGCAACCTCCTTAGAAGTAAGGAGAAATTTCCAGATAGGACAATTAATCAGTGGAAAAGTTTATCTCCAGAAGTTGTGGGTCATTGGAGGTTTTCAAGAAGAAACTAGAATATTATAAGGTTTCCTGCCTGAGCCAAGGGTTGGACTAGATGATCTCCAAGGTCCCTTCTAACTCTGTTATTCTGTTTCTTATTCATAGGGTATGCTGTCCCTCCCTCCTAGGAATTAATTAATTCATTTACTAAACACATCTGCAGCAAGTCCTTGACTTTAAACAGTTTACCTCGTTACGTTCAAAGTTACAACAGCACTGAAAAAAAGTGACTTACAACAGTTTTTCACACTGACAACCATTGCATTATGGTCACGGGATCAAAATTCAGACCCTTGGCAAACTGACTCATATTTATGACAGTTGCGGTATCCCAAAGCAAAGTCAATGGAGAAACCAGATTCACTTAACAACCATGTGATTAACTTAACAGCTGCAGTGATTCACTTAACAACTGTGGCAAGAAAGGCCGTAAAATGGGACAAAACTTACTTAACAAATCTCTCCCACTTAACAACAAACATTTGGAGCTCAATTGTGGTTTTAAGTGGGGGACGACCTGCATAAGACAGCCTGTGATGACCCGGTACGTGGCACGAAAGCAACAAAGTCACAAAAGTAGGTAAAGTCCCTTTAATTCCTTCAACTTGGCCTCCAATGTCCAGTTATCATTGGCTGGAGAAAAAACTCTCCCAAGAACAGTTTTTAAGGGAAGAAATTTAGTCTGAACCCGAAGTACGTATAAATTATAAATAAAAACCAACACAAACCACAAGCTGCAGCAATTAACGAGACAGGGCAGGATAAGGAATTGCAGAACAAAAAGATAACGAAACACATATAGTTGAGAGGACACCAGAACGCAGATAGGACATAAAAATAATGCATGTTTTGCTTCCAGCAAGGTTCTATGCGCAAACACCCTCTTTATTCTGTTTTCCCAGCTGCAGCTAATGAAGGGAATCAGGGCCTTTTTCTCCCCTGTAACCCATGTTGCTCCCTTATCTGTTCCTCCCTGCATGCCCTAGGATGCAAAGGGGGTGGCCTTGGGTCTTCCTCTGAAGGCCCAGCTGGACTGTGCCCTTCCCCAGTTTCCTCCACAGCCACTGGAGCCACACTCCCACTCCCTGTCAGCTGTTCGACCTCCCCCAATAGGGGCATGACAGCCCAACTCACACACCGTGTCTCTTGTAACAATACCAATTTTAGAAATTGTTCTATTTATTGCAAATATATTGCATGATGAAGATAATTATCCCATGTTAGACACACTAAGTAAAAATCTAAGTCTTTGAGCAGCCTATAACTTTGGGAAGAGGGAGGGAAGGAAAACATCATATTTTTGATCCATTTCTCTTCTCTTGGAGCCAAATTCTGACACACAACTTGTACAATGTGTGCCTGTCAGCTGAGTGAGGAAAATTTAATTGAACAATTATCTTCATTTTAACTAATTAACTAATTAAAATGTTTTAGTTCATTAACTGATTCCCTAGGTAAAGGGCAGGAGATTAATCAACGCCCCATTTTTCGAATCTATTGACAATGCAAATTGAATATAAACTTTTTTTTAATTACGAAGACCTCCATGCAGGTGTCATGAGATCCGGATGGAGGTGCCTGAGGAGAATGCATCAATCATTTTTTGAAAAAATATATATATGATAAGATAACCTTTATTGTCATTTTTTTTCACAGTGAGCATAAAGGTACACATTAAAAATGAAATTCTCTCAAAAGAAAGTATATATCTATCCATACACTTATACACATGCTATATACATGCATACATGTGTATACACACACACGCGCACACACTAATGCCCATTTTGAATACATAGCAGAAAAAAGAAACTTGAGAGTTTAAGAGATTAACAGAGTTGGAAGGGACCTTGTAAGTCATCTAGTCCAACCCCCCACCCAAGCAGGAGACCCTACACCATTTCTGACAAACGGCAGTCCAATCTAATTCCAATTTAGAATAACAGAGTTGGAAGGGACCTTGGAGGTCTTCTAGTCTAACCCCCTGCTTAGGCAGGAAATGCTACACCACTTCAGACAAATGGTTATCCAATCTCTTCTTTAAACACTTCCAGTGTTGGAACATTTACAACTTCTGGAAGCATTATCTTATCAAATTATCTCTTCTTGAAAGCCTCCAGTGATGAAGCTTCCACAACTTCTGAAGGTGACTTCTGTTCCATCGGTTGATTGTTCTCACTATCAGAATTTTTTTCCCTTATTTCCAGGTTGAAATTCTCCTTGTTCAGTTTCCACCCATTATTCTTTGTCTGGCCTTCAGGTGCTTTGGAAAATAGGTTGACACCCACTCCTCTCTGTGGCAACCCCTCAAATATTGGAAGACTGCTATCATGCTGATGCTTATATGGAAGAAAACTGTGGCTGAATCTGGAAGTTCTACTTCAGATACCACAACCCTACCCCTCCCATAAGGTAACAAGGGGAATAGGTCATTAAGAGCATCCTAGACAATCCTGTGGACCCTGGTCAAGCATCACTTATATCAGGGGTTGACAACCTTAAACACTCAAAAGAGCCTTCCTGACCAGAAGTCCTGTGGAGCTGACCGGAAGTCCGGTTTTCCCACCACAGAGTCTCCTCCTAGCACAGCATCCTTTTTCCTCTATTTGTCCTGACCAAAAGCCTTATTGTGGAGCAGACTGGCAACAGGGAGCTGCAGCAGAGGGATGAAAGAGCCACATGTGGCTCCAGAGCCACAGATTGCTGACTCTCGACTATGCTATGTCCTAGATAGAAAGGAGTGAACTACCAATAATATTTTCTGCTGCCCTCACCACTCTCTGCACCACCTTCCTGTCCAAAGCAGTAATGCTTCCAAACCAGACAACAATGCAGTTTGATAAATATAATAAAAGCTACAAAGAGTAGATTGAGTAGATTGACATTTGAAATTAGAGAACAAGAGGATAAACAATTTTATAAAATTTGGGACCTTTTCTATCAATGGTTAGATAATAAAATACAATAATAGAATATCTAGAATTTTAGAAAATAATGAATATATAAAGATGTATTTCTTTTTTTGTTATCATATTTATAAAATATTTTTAGGATAGATTTGGGAGGATTATATGAATTGTTATAAAATAAACTAAGTAAATTACAGTTATCTCGCAAAGTATGAACGAACAAAATTACAGTCAAATGATTGTTTAATAGTGATACTAGGGTATTCAATTTTTGATTGGTAATATGAGTTATTATGCAATGTAACTGTAATTGGGACTATGAAATGGTTGCACAAAAGATTTGTAAACCAACCGACACACTGCTTGTACACTTATGAAAGAAAGTTGGATGTTTTTATGTTTGTTTGCCTTTGTCTTTAAAAAAAAATCTTGTTTTATTAAAAAAAGCTACAAATTTATGCTTCATATTTTCTGTTTTATATGGGAGCATCTTAATGCCTTTATTTGTTAGCCTCTTTGCTTGTCACATTTCAATCCTGATTTGTCCTAGGGGTTTGAAAAGGAGGGTAAGAGTAAGCATGGTTATCTCTAACCATGTTTCAGCCATTGAACCACTGGGGCATACTATCAGAATACCATTTAATATCCTATAAATTAACCTGGCACGAACATTATGCAGAAAACCATCTTCTGATTATCTCAAATATTATTTGTCACATGTCAGGGGTTCCTGTTTATTCCTTGGGATGCTAGAAAATGACTTTCAAATTTCTCTGCTGTAGAACATTGAATATTGAATAATAGGGTTGGAAGGGACTTTGGAGGTCTTCTAGTCCAACTCTCTGTTTAAGCAGGATACCTTATATCATTCCAGACAAATGACTGTTCAGTCTCTTCTTGAAAACCTCCAATGATGGAGCACCCATTCTATTGATTGATCGTTCTCACTGTCATGAAAATTCTCCTTAGTTCTAGGTTGTTTTTCTCCTTGATTAATTTCCATCCATTGCTTCTTGTCCTTTGGAGATTATTGACTTCCTCTTCTCTGTGACAGCACCTCAAGCACTGGAAGATTGCTATCAAATCACCCCTAGTCCTTCTCTTTGATCGACCAGACATACCTACGGTATTTCTCTCCATTGTTCATCATAAAGTTTCACCTCCAGACCCTTGATAGTCTCTTTTTCTCTTCTCTGCACTCTTTCTAGACTTTCAACATCTTTTTTGTATCAAAATAACCAGAACTGGACACCGTATTCCAATTATGGTCTTCCCAGTGCAGTATAAAGTTGTTCTAACTCTTCACGTGATTGTGAAACCATTCCTCTGTTGATGCAACTTAGCTTAATGTACCATTAGAACAGAGGTCTCCAAACTTGGCAACTTTAAGACTTATGGACTTCAACTCCATAGCTGGCTGAGGAATTCTGGAAGTTGAAGTCCACAAGTCTTAAAGTTGCCAAGTTTGGGGATCCCTGCATTAGAAGGTTAAGACTTCTATTGGTCTCAACTAACTTGCATGATTTTTAGAGTAAGCTGGAGATCTGGTGAAGCTTAATATGGGTCTAACTCATTCAGGCTACTCAGACAACGTATTATTTGTCTACAAATGCACACAACAAACACACACACACACACACACACACAGCTCATCAAAAATTACAGAATGCAAATGCTCTTTGAGAGAGAACTTGGCTTTTACCCAAAGCCCTACTTTTCTACTGTTTCTAGCAGCGACATTTAATTTGTTTCTTGCCTTGTTCTATAAGGATTATCTCCAAAGAAATCATGTTCCCTTGCCTACCTGTCTGCATCCTTGGCACACCTTCCATTTTGCCCAGTCTGGATCTAGGAAATGTTGGGTTTGTTTGTTCCTCTTAAGCTTTATTTCTTCCCTGCTCCCTTGCTAGCATCCTCCTTGAAGAGGCTGAGGTTTTTGGAAAATGTCAGGATCTCTGGGGTCATCAGTTGAACAGATGTCGCATTGCATATTTATTCTTTTTGGCTGGGAACGACCGATATAATTATCGTTTAAAGGAAAATGGTCGCCAAAGAAAAGGAAATATGGGGGCCTAGCACCAATGGCTTAATTGGACTCAAAAATCCGACGGCAGTCAGGTCAAGTCAGAAAACATCGGTTTCATTCTCTCCTCATAATTTCTCCTTCTGAGAATGTGACAGGTGACATGAGATTGATTAATGCTTCCCTACTTCCTCATTCTTATTAAAACGTGTTACCTGAAAACATTATTAATAAATAATTGTTTAGAGCAGTGGTTGCCAACCAGTGGGCTGAGGACCACTGGTGTTCTGTGAGAAACTTTTGGTGGTCCACAGAGAAATGTCACCCCAAAGCACCCCCCCAAAGCAATTAATCCAGGCTGCGCCACCCGCATGGCCCACAGGAACACAAGGCTTACGTCGCTTGCATTGCAAACAACACAAGGTAGTGAGGGGAGGGGGGAAAGGGTGGAGGGGGAGAACTTGCCCCACCCTCCTCACATGCCTCGCCTGGTCACTAAGTTGCTTCTTTCTGCTTCTTTCTTCTTCTTGGCTGCACTCAAGGAAAGCAGCAAAGGTCTTTCTTTCTCTCCCCCAAACTCTGCCAGAAATGAGTCTTTGGAACCCTGCAAGGCCCCCTGCTCCAAGAGGCTGCGCCGGCATGGCAAGTCTCACAAAGACCCATTTCTGGTGGAGTTTGGGAGAGAGAAAGAAAGACTTCTGCTGCTCCTGCTGCTTTCCTTGCATGAAGCCAAAAGTCTCTCTCTCCCCCCCTGAGAACAGAGCTGGAGATGGTATCCTGCGATCCCAAATAAAGAATGATCGATCAGTAAGAAAACTGGGTGGGAAATTTTCCTGCAGACTTTTGGGGGGATTTTCCCAGGATCTCTGGTCCGTGGGATTTAAAATTATGAGTTTGGTGGTCCCTGAGATCCAAAAAGTTGCCAACCCCTGGTTTAGAGCTAATAGCTAGTTATGATTTCTAGCATGAGACCACAGAAATCTTTCAAGTTTCCGTAACTATTGTTTATCCCAAAAGTTTGTCTTGAGGGATCATCTTATTATTACACTGTTTTTTGAGGGGAAACTTTTTGGGGGCGGGGGGGGACTGTGTTTTAAACATTATTATTTTGTCCTCGGATGACTAGACAGCAATGAAGCAATGTCATATACAGAGCAGGGCAGAGCGACTTTTCACTTAAAAAAAGATTTTAACTTGACAAGTGAATTAAGCCTCATTAGGTACTAGGTTTTCAAGAAAAGAAGAGGAAGGGGGATGGGTAGGAAGGAGTGGAGGGAAGGAGGCAGGAAAGAGGGAGGGAGGGAAGGAAGGAAGGAGATGATAGAGGGAGGGAAGGAAGGAAGGAGTGGAGAGAGACATGAGGGAGGGAGGGAAGGGAGGAGTAGAGGAAGGGAGGGAGGCAGGAGGGAAGGAGAGAAGGAAGGAGAGAAGAGGAGAGGAGGGAGGGAGGTGGGAGAGGAAAGGAAGGGAGGGAGGGAGGGAGGGAGGAAAGAAAGAAAGAAAGAAAGAAAGAAAGAAAGAAAGAAAGAAAGAAAGAAAGAAAGAAAGAAAGAGAAAGAAAGAAAGAAAGAAGACGGGAGGGAGGGAGGGAAGGAAGGTAGGAAGAAAAGAAGAAAGGAAGGAAAGAATGATGGAAGAAAGGAAGAAGGAGGGATGAGAGAGGGAGAAAGGAAATGATAAAGGCAGGGATGAGATTCTACCAGTTCGCACCTATTTGCTAGAACTGGTTGTTAACATTCTAAGCAGTTCAGAGAACGAGTTGTTAGAAGAAATTACTGGGCTAATCCTGTAAGGAAGGCAGGAAGGAAACATTCTGGTGTTGCTTACAGAAACTGCCTCTCCGTTAACCCTTATTACATTCTTGGCAGGACTAGACTTCCTGTCTCAGAAACTTCTCTGGAGTTTTTTTCCCCTCCTTTGCTGGTACTTTGCTTGTGTGGAGTGACCATTCAAAGTTACAATGGCACTGAAAAAAGTGACATTACCGTTTTTCACACTTACGACTGTTGCAGCATCCCCACAGTCATGAGAGGCCAGGGAAGGGGATGCGTGCCTCAATGTGAGTGATGTTGAGTTGGCCACGCCCAGCCGATAACATGACCACCAAGCCATGACCACCAACTAAGCCATTCCCACAGAACTGGTTGTTAAAAAATTTGAATCCCACCTCTGGATAAAGGGAAAAAGGAGATGAAATAAAATAAAAAGAGAATTACTCCCAACTTTCTTTGATACAGTTACAAATACAAAATATATTAATGTTCTGATCTGAAATTCAGTAATACACAATATTTCTAAAATGGTAAACAATTCTAATGCCAAAATTAATATAGGATTTCTTTTGGTCTCAAGCAAAAATTCCAAACGTGGTTTTTATGGCTTACAATCACAGTTGAGCCCCAAATTTCCATTGCTGAGGTCTGTCATTGCAACTTTAAATGGTCACGAAACGAGGACTACCTGTAGGAACCAAGCTAGATAAAGTCTTACCTTTAATCAAAGTAGCTAGTTTTGCCTTCTCAGCCCATTCAAGAGGGTCAAGAAGCATTGAGTGTTTGCTGTGAGTGTTTGCCTCCTCACCCTCTGGACTTCAACAATGACACAGATCCATACATATCTAATTTTAATGCCCAATTTATATTTTTTGAAATATTTTAAATGGATCTCCAACACGACGGTGGGTGGTCTACAGTCATAATAATAATCCAAGACACATACACCCCCAAATAAAATAAAAACTGAATGTATGATGACAGCATTTTAATGTAACACAAATATCTGAACAATTTCTAGTCGAATTGCAGCAAAACTATGGTATTTTTAATTTAAAAAAATATTTATTTCGGGTATAGGTTTGCTTCAAGTGCTATATATGTCCTGAGGAGCACTTTTCATACAGAAAGAAAACTCCAAATCAGTAGCTGAGTAAAATGACTATTTGGGGCTAAAACCCATTGGATGGAAACCAAATTTTTCATATATATATATATTATATATATAAAATTTGGTTTCCATCAATGGTTTTTTATATATATATATATATATATATATATATATATATATATATATATATATATATATATATATATATATATATATATATATATATATATATATATATATATGTTTTCTGAGTTCGCGGTATTGTATGTGGATCTTTGGTTGTTGGTTTCTCCCGTAAGATTGAGTATCTAGCACGTTTCGATGAAGTCTCATTCATCATCTTCAGGCTTCTGTCTCGGCTCTGTGCTTCTCAGAGTAATGTGAGATTGCAGCTGCTTCCTCCTAACTGCCAGTGGGGGTGGGACTTGATTGGGTGGGGGCTTGGCTGTGTTCTGATTGGGTGGTGTGTTCTCATTGGTAGGGGTTTGGCTGTGTTCTGATTGGTTGGGGTTAGCGTGTTCTGATTGGTTGGAGCGTGTTCTGTTCAGGTGGGGCTTGGTTGTGCTCAGGTTAGTCTTAGTTGCTGGGGATTTGAGCTGGAGAGTTGTGATCTTGCTGTTTGGCTTCTTGATGCAGCAGGACCACGAACTAGAAGCCAAACAGCAAGATCACAACTCTCCAGCTCAAATCCCCAGCAACTAAGACTAACCTGAGCACAACCAAGCCCCACCTGAACAGAACACGCGCCTCAACCAATCAGAACACGGCTAACCCCAACCAATCAGAACACAGCCAAACCCTGAGAACACACCCCCACCCAATCAGAACACAGCCAAGCCCCCACCCAATCAAGTCCCACCCCACTGGCAGTTAAAGGAGAAGCAGCTGCAATCTCACATTACTCTGAGAAGCACAGAGCGGAGACAGAAGCTGAAGATGATGAATGAGACTTCATCGGCGTGCCTAGATACTTCGAATCTTGCGTGGGAGAAAACCCAACAACTCAAAGATCCATATATATATATATATATATATATATATATATATATATATATATATATAAATAAATAAATAAATAAATAAATAAATAAAAGTATAATTGTACGGCCTTCTCCAGAATTCCATGATAAATTCTACTTCCTATGAAATCCGACAAATGCCAATCTGACATTTAGCTATTTTGGAGAGGAAATTAGTTTATTAAATTTTTAATCACAATTTTCATGCCATGTTATCCCATTAATTATTCTTGTAGCTGCTGAGCTGCTCCAAAAGCTCCTTGGCTGTCATGCTTTTTGTTAGAACGGCAAATTAATTGGCCTTAAAATATTTAAAAAGAGCGAGAAAGGTGCTTGGCTAGGAAAAATGATTGAAAATGAAAAATTAATTCAAAGGGGCCGAAGCGGGAGGGCTGAGTGGAAGGGGCAGAAAACAGAAGAGGCAAAGCTGAAAAGGGGGCTGCCATCTTTGTCTGGGAGTTTGGAGGTCCTGTGGTGGGGCTGAGAGATAAAATGGGGAGTGACCCAGGGGAAAGATTTCCGATTTCCAAGTTCTGGTGGCTGAAGAAGGAAGGAAGGAAGGAAGGAAGGAAGGAAGGAGGAGGAAGGAAGGAAGGAAGGAAGGAAGGAAGGAAGGAAGGAAGGAAGGAAGGAAGGAAGGAAGGAAGGAAGGAGGGAGGGAGGGAGGAGGGAGGGAGGGAAGGAAGGAAGGAAGGAAGGAAGGAAGGAAGGAAGGAAGGAAGGAAGGAAGGAAATAGTAGAGGGAGGGAGGGATGAAGGAAGGGGAAAAATAGAGGGGGGGAGTAGAGATATAAAGATTGAAGGAAGGAAGGAGGGAGGGTGAAAGGAGGGATGAAGGAAGGGGAGAAGTAGAGGAGAGGGGGGAGGAAAGAAGAAGAGAAATGGAAGAAGGGAGAGGAGATATAAAGGAAGGAGGGAGGAAAGAAGAGGGAGGGGGGAGGGAGGAGGGAAGGAAGGAAGGAAGGGAAGAAGGGAGGGAGGGAGGAAATAGTAGAAGGAGGGAGGGATGAAGGAAGGAAGGAAAAGGAGAGTGGGGAGGAGTAGAGATATAAAGATTGAAGGAAGGAAGGAAGGAGGGAGGAGGGGAGGGAAAAGGAGGGATGAAGGAAGGGGAGAAATAAAGGAGAGAGGAGGAGGAAGAAGAGAAATGGAAGAAGGGAGAGGAGAGATAAAGGAAGGAGGGAGGAAAGAAGAAGGGAGGGAGGGAGAGAGAGAGGAGGGATGAAGGAAGGAAGGGAGGAAGGAAGGGAGGGAGGGAGGAAGGAAGGAAGGAAATAGTAGAAGGAGGGAGGGATGAAAGAAGGGGACAAATAGAGGGAGGGAGTAGAGATATAAAGATTGAAGGAAGGAAGGAGGGAGGGAGAAAGGAGGGATGAAGGAAGGGGAGAAAGAGGAGAGAGGAAGGGAGGAAGAAGAGAAACAGAAGGAGGGAGAGGAGATATAGAGAAGGAAGGGAGGGAGGGAGGAAGGAGGGGGGAGTGAGGGAGGTAGTGAAGGAAGGAAAGGGAGAAAGAGGGAGGGAGGGAGAAGGAGAAAAAGAAGGGGGGAGGAGATATAGAGAAGGGAGGGAAGGAGAGATGGAGGGAGGGAGGAAGGAAGGAGAGAAATGGAGGAGGAGTGACAAGGGGAGGAAGGAGAGATATAGAGAAGCGAGGGAGGAAAGAAAGGAAAGGGATATAATTGTGCAAACACACACACACACACATACACACACATCTATCCTCTCAAGAAGTTCAAGCATTCCAAATACCTATATTTAACATGTCTCTCCAGCTTGACATTTGTAAAGGCTGAATTTCTCCTTAGAAACGTTAAGATGGATAATACACACTGATCAGATTCGAATGAACTGATCCTTCACTGTAGGGTTGTTCAAATCTCTTCTTCACTGTATTAATTTTTGAGCCAGGGCAATTTTCCAAACATTAAAATATCACAGATCCAAGGACAGATGTATTTTAGTTTCCCATTCTTTGGGAATAACAGCTTTGGCCTCGAACCAGAGGAACTGCACCAATTTCTTATGCGGCATCCATTTTTATGGCCAGTCCATCTACTGCAAGATTCATTAGGAAATATCACTGGAGGTTTTCAATAAAGCTGAACTTCAAACAAAGCAACTGAAGGCTATAACTGATTCAGCAAAAAAAAAAAGAAAGAAAAATTCAACCAGAATATTAGGTTCCTATATTAACCATGGTTTCTTTTAATTAAATTAGTACTTGTTGAAAATACTACAGCGTGTCAGGGTAGTGTTTTAAGAGCTGACCAGCTGTTGCAAGGATGCAAGGATGGGAATGAATCGGTTTTTTGGCTGTTATCCCTTTAAGAGCCTGTATAATAAAAAGAGGCCCTGTTAGATACTTTCTCTCTTTCTTGCCCTGTCTTCTTTCTTGATGTAATTGCTGATTGTTTGACTGCTGCCTATAATATGTGTATGTATAGTATATATCAGTGATGGCTAACCTTTTTGTCATCACATGCCGAAAGTGCGTGTGTGTGTGTGTGCGCGCGATAGTGCACACATGCCTGTACCCATAATGCAATGCATGACGAGACGTCCTGCTCACCCTGCCTCCTGCACATGCTCACACTGGCCCCTGCACATGTCCGCATGAGCGCCCCCACACTCCACTCGTGCATGCGTGCATGACTCCCCGCCCCTTGTGCATGCACATGCCGCCACCCCCCATGCCCCGTTTTGGGCCTAGTAGCAGAGGTGGTATATTCAGCAGGTTCTGACCAGTTCTGGAAAACCGGTAGCGGAAATTTTGAGTAGTTTCAGAGAACCGGCAAATATCACCTCTGACTGGAGATTTTACAGTATCCTTCCCTTGCCACGCCCACCAAGCCATGTGTTCCATATCGACAGACTTGAAACCCTACATTCCTATTGGTTCAACTAACCGCTACCTGATTGGTCAACCCGGACGATTGTGATTGGCTCGCTAAGGGTCTGCCGCGATTGGTTAATACCAAGCGCGGGAAACTCAAAGCAAAGTCATTGGCCGCTAAAGCCCCGGCGAGCTCTATAAAAAAGGCGCCGCGGCTGCTATTCTTTTGAGCTGAATCTTGCCGATAAATAGAGCTGTGGTTACTGAACCGGAGTCTCTCGTCTTTATGAGTCCAACCCTTTGAATATAACACCATGCCCACAGAACCGGTAGTAAAATATTTGAATCCCACCACTGCCTAGTAGGCCTCCCTGCAACCTCCAGGGAGCAAAAACGGGCAGTGGGCGGGCCGCGCCACACCCCCTGTGCCCTGTTTTGACCTAGTAGGCCTCTCTCCAGCCTCCTGGGAGCAAAAACGGGGCGCATGAGGGGTGCGACTAGAACTCACAGTCTCCTAGTTTCTAGCCTAGCCTAGTGCTTTAACAGCAGGACAAATTTGCTTTCTCTCCGGCAATAAAAACTGAAGAATGCTAGCACAAAATTTTAGGAAATTTTACTATATAGACAGTTTATGTACGCTAAATTAAACTCTTAACAAAACCTATTAGTTTATAATAATTAGTTCTATTGGAAAATAGAATTTGAGACTAACATTATTTTATCCAGAAAGGGTGGGGGGGGGGATATCAATTTAACCTTTTTTTTTCATTTTCATCCAGTTTTCTGGATCTGTCTAATAAGGAGCAGGCTGGTGCTTTAAGGGAAAAAAAAAAAAAGACTAATGAGAATCAGACTTTTTGACAATTTTCCTTCTCTTCTTGGCTCTCTAGTAATTTTGTTTTCCATTTTTCAAATAGTAACCATGACTACTGTAGGGGACTGACGGTGGAAGTGGGCCTTGGAGATATAGTGATTGCTACTAATTTGATGCTTTTCAAAGCAGATTAGATTTATGTATATACAGTGTGTGTGTGTGTGTGTGTGTGTGTGTGTGTGTATTTATATGCATACATGCATCCATCTGTCTATGAAAGTAACTCAGGGCAACCAACAAAAGATAAAACAGTAATAAACAATGGAATCAATTAAATATCTGTAAAATATCTGTCTGTTGGTTTGTGAGTCAGACTATCTGTCTATCATCTAACTATCATCTACTATCTGTCTCTCTCTCTATCTCTCTCTCTATCTATCTATCTATCTATCATCTATCTATCTAGGACCTTGGTGTGTGTATGTGTATACATATACACACAAGAGAGAAAAACAGTTTTTCCCCGAATGCCATCACTCTGTTAAACAACTATTTCCCACAACACTGTCAAATTAACTACTAAGACTATATTACTATTCTTCTTCTCATCCTCCCTAGTACCCATCTCTTCCGACTTATGGCTATATCCATGTTGCTTGTATCTTTACAACTTATATTGTTTTTATTGTTTCCTAGTATGATTTGATTTCTTACTAATATTCTATGACTATCACTAAGTGTTGTAACTTATGATTCTTGACAAATATATTTTATTTTTTCTTTATGTACACTGAGAGCATATGCACCAAAGACAAATTCCTTGTGTATCTAATCACACTTGGCCAATAAAGAATTCTATTCTATTCTATTCTATTCTATTCTATTCTATTCTATTCTATTCTATTCTGTTCTGTTCTGTTCTGTTCTGTTCTGTTCTGTTCTGTTCTATCTATTCTATTCTATCATCTTCTATCTATCTATCTATCTATCTATCTAGGACCTGTGTGTGTATGTGTGTGAGTACACACACACACACACACACACAAGACACAACAATAGTTTTACCCTGAATGCCATCACTCTGCTAAACAAATAATTCCCTCAACACTGTCCAACTATTTACTATTAATCTTCTCATCACTCCTTATCACCCATCCCCTCCCACTTGTGACTGTATGATTGTAACTTTGTCGCTTGTATCCTTACGATTTATATTGACTGTTTCCTAGTATGATTTGATTGCTTATTGTACCCCATGACTATTATTAAGTGTTGCACCTTATGATTCTTGACTCTTGACAGATGTATCTTTTGTTTTATGTACACTGAGAGCATTTGCACCAAGACAAATTCCTTGTGTGCCCAACCACACTTGGCCAATAAAGAATTCTCTTCTCTTCTCTTCCCTTCTCTTCCCTCTTCTATTCTATTCTATTTTCTATTGTATTCTATTCTGTCATCTACTGTCTGTCTGTCTGTCTGTCTGTCTATCTATGTTCTCTCTCTCTCTCTCTCTCTCTCTCTCTCTCTCTCTCTCTCTCTCTCTCTCTCTCTCTCTCTCTTTCTTGGGGAAAAGTGACAGTAATAAAAAGGAATGTGCCACTCAGAGAAAGAGCTTCAAGGTCATTGCCCTGGGAGGAGATGGGAGCTGCAAGGCAGCCTACCTTCAGAGTGACTCTTTCAAAAACATCGTTTCAGAAATGGATTGGACGATGGGAGTGCGGGAGAGGAACCAGCAATAGGAGGTGACCAAGAGGGGGCAAGTTATAACTAGAGTTTTGGTGCACGGATTTCAGTTCTGACTTTGCTTTACTGTAGTCCACTTGACCTTTAGTAAACTATACCTTTCTGAACAAATGGAATCAAGGATCGTTCTTACTTAAAGGTACAAGTTGAGGCAGGAGGGACAGGTTTGTTTTCTTGGCTGTCCTTGGTATTCTCTGGAATAGCCACTAACACAGGCCTGTCAAACTGGATGTGGCCCACACAGGCCACACCCACCTGTCTCTGCAAAGGCAAAAAAACCATGTCGATACATCATGATATGGCCTGTAATGCGTTCGGGTTTGACACCTCTGCTCTAACACCAATGTTCACAAACATCAATATCCTTTCTATCTTGGTTCTTCAAGTTCTAATTTGTGATTCCATAAAGAGTCCCAAGGAATAGTATTGCTTTCCCAATTCTAACACATCATGGCATCTGAATATATTTCCCAGAACCTTCATGGATAATTCACCAAGTGCTAGTCTGGGGCATATTTCTTGTCTGCTTGTTCTTTTTACTTGTGATTGTTTTCTCCTTGTGAAAACACTTAGAAAAGGGTTAATTCTTTACCTAGAACTAAATACTCCTCCATATAATACCTATCCTAAACTAGGTAAAAACTTTAGAAGGCCACTATGGTGGTTGTGGAGGTGACACTGGTTGTACATTGATCTGTTATGTATACCTATCAAATATATGTGTACGATAGAGTAAAATGTATCTTGTATTATAAAATATATAGACTTTTTTTTTGTCAAAATGCCATTAAAGCTACATTTTTTGTTTATAAATTGTATTCCGAGCTTTAAATTATTTTTGCTCTTGGACTGAGGAAGGGCAGAGGGAGAATAGAAAAGTAGTTGTTGTGTTGAAATTATTGTAAAAAGGCAGAAAGAAAGGAAAAAATAGTCTACAACAGCCCAGAAACAAATTGACAATTGTACAGAAAGTATTTTTTTTTAAAGCAGTTGAGTCATTCATATGATTAATAATTCAACATTTGTATTGCCAGGCATGAAAGAAAGAGCAAAAAACTTATTTTCAAATGTTCTGTGTCTAAATCCTGATGGGTATAATTAAACAAATTGTGGTCCTTTATTCCATAGATGTATCTGTCAGTAATGGAAATAATAATGAAGAACAATTTCCGTGTAGTCAGTGATTTACATGTTGTACATTTGCCTCACTTAGAACTTTCTGGTCTTTGACTCTTTAATGTATCAGAGAGATTACATTCAGCTGACACTGTACGAATCTGAGCCTGCCAGAGGTGCTATTCTCTATCTGGATTCACACAACACAGTAAATCCTTTCTCCAAAGAAAGGATATCTTCTTCTTTTTTCATGCTTCCTCCCTCCCTTATTGCCTTCCTTCCTTCCTTCCTTCCTTCCTTCCTTCCTTCCTTCCTTCCTTCCTTCCTTCCTTCCTTCCTTCCTTCCTTCCTTCCTTCCTTTTCCTTCCTTCCTTCGTTCCTTCCTCCCTCCCTCCCTCCCCCCTCCCTCTCTCCCTCCCTCCCTCCTTTTTCATCCCTTTTACCTTAAATTGTCTACCGTGGACCTCACTCCATTCCTATGAAGTCTGTAAGGGGGCGTGGATAAGCGCACCAGCATGCCTACCAGTTCTCCAGAACTGGTCAGTACCTGCTGAATATCACCTCTGCTTGGAACTCCGACAGTCTTCTCAATCACTGCTGTGGAGGCCAAATCTGACTGGATACTCCCGAGATGTCGAAAAGCTACTCAGAGATTGGGCCTTTCCATCATGCGTTTGTAGTCTGAAATATTGTTTTGAACTTCCCTATTACAGGGGAATTTGGCTAGATATGGTGGTTAAGAGTGAGATATTTCTGTGATTTTAATCTGTGCAGCCCAGAATGGACTACTATTGAAGTATATAACAGATAACAGATAATCAGAGTTGGAAGGGACCTTGTAGGTCATCTAGTCCAACCCCCCCGCCCGAGCGGGAGACCCTACACTATTTCTGACAAATGGGAGTCCAATCTCTTCTTGAAAATCTCAAGAGTTGAAGCTCCCACAACTTCTGAGGGCAACTTCTGTTCCATTGGTGGATTGTTCTCACTGTCAGAAAGTTTCTCCTTATTTCCAGGTTGAATCATCTCTCTCTCTAGATATCTATATTGGTTCTCTCTAGCTGTCCTATATTGGCGCTTTCTCTCTCTCTCTCTCTCTCTCTGTGTCTGTCTGTCTGTCTATCTATCTATCTATCTATCTATCTATCTATCTATCTATCTATCTATCTATCTATTATCTACTATCTCTCTCTAGCTATCTAGCTATATATCCTGTAGTGATTATCTCCATTCATCTCTGTCTCTAACTCTACCTCTCTACATCTATCTATGTCTGTCTGTCTGTCTGTCTGTCTATCTATCTATCTATCTATCTATCTATCTATCTATCTATCTATCTATCTATCTACTATCCTATCATCATCTATCTGTCTATCAATCTATAATCTATCATCTATCTATCAATCATCTATCTAACCAACTATTTTTTCTCTCTTACTATCTGTCAATGTATCTAATTATTTATCTATGCTCTAGATATCTATCTAGATATCCTCTTTGTATCTACCCTCTCTGCCTCTGCCTCTCTCTCTCTCCCTCTCTCTCTCTCTGAACTATCTGTCTATCATCTCTATTGACTGTTGCTTTTTAGCTTTCAGTTTCACGTTCCTTTCAAACTGGAGGGACAATTGAGTAATCAGGTTCTAATGAAACCTGTTGACCTGCTAATCAGGCCTGTGCAGCTTGGATTTGCCATGAAGAGGCACTTTAAATTGCCAAGGCTTCACATTCCCCATATCAAGGCAAAGAAGAGAAATTCCTCATCGTCGTGAAGTCTGAACCAGCAGGTCCAATTGTGACATATTTCTTCCAGTCCCCAGTGATTACAGTTATTGATTCGAGCAGAAGAATTCTAGCACATTTTTCATGGACCATTAGCTTGGAAGAGTTGTTGAATCACTACACGGCCTTTAAAAAATGTATTTCTCTTGAATGTGTGTTCAGGTGGTATAATGTCATTTTTAAAATATGTTTATCTAGAACATAAAAGAACAGAGCTGGAAGGGACCTTGGAGGTCTTCTAGTCTAACCCCCCACTTAGACAGGAAACCCTACACCACTTCAGACAAGTAGTTATCCAATCTCATCTTAAAAACTTCCCCATAAGAGACCTAATTCCAGCCCTGCTCAAAGTCCATTGACTCCTATGTTGTAGTACTTTTGAACTCTATCCTGGCTCCTGACCTCCTGTACCTGACAAATATTCTGTTATTATCTAAACCAGGGGTGTCAGACTCACGTCACACGACATTTTATTTATTCATTTATTTATTTTTATTTGTCAATTGCTTACAAGATAATAGGTATAAGTAAAAACATAGTTATGAATACATGTATACATATAAGAAAAATAAAAATAAAAGAAACAATAGGACAGGGATGGTAGGCACGTTGGTGCGCTTATGCACGCCCCCTACAGACCTCTTAGGAAAGGGGTGAGGTCAATAGTAGGCAGTCTAAGGTTAAAGTTTTTGGGGTTTGGGGAAGAAACCACAGAGTCAGGTAGAGTATTCCAGACATTGACCACTCTGTTGCTGAAGTCATATTTCCTGCAATCAAGTTTGGTGCGATTAATTGGTATCCATAGTTTACTCTTGTGTTGTTTTGGTTGAAGCTGAAGTATTCATTGACAGGTAGGACATTGCAATGTATAATTTTATATACTATACTTAGATCGGACTGAAGGCGGCGTAGTTCTAGGTTTTCTAGGTCAAGAATTTCAAGTCTGGTGGCATAAGGTATTCTGCAATGAGTAGAGGAGTGGAAAACTCTTCTTGTGAAATATTTCTGGACTTTCTCAACTGTGTTAATATCAGATACGTAATGTGGGTTCCAGACTGATGAGCTGTGTTCAAGTATTGGTCTAGCAAATGTTTTGTATGCTCTAGTTATTAATGTAATATTACCAGAGAAAAAAGCTACGTAAGTTTAGGTTAACAACTCTTAATGCCTTTTTGTCTATGTAGTTACGGTGGGCTCTAGCACTTAGGTCATTAGAGATGGGTACTCCAAGATCCTTGACAGAGTTTGGATCATCAACAAGGTCTTGACTATTCAGCCTGTATTTTATTTTCTGATTATTATTATTTTTGCCCATATGTAGGACAGAGCATTTATTTGTTGAGATTTGAAGTTGCAATTTGTTTGACCATTCTGATACATAGTCAAGGTATTTTTGAAGGGTAGCAGTATTGTCTGTGGTGTTGAATAGCTTTACATCATCAGTGAAGGGAACGCAGTTGCTCTTGATATAATCACAGAGGTCATTTATGTAGAGTATGAAAAGAGTTGGTCCTAGAACACTGCCCCCACTTTGCTGAACAAGACAGGGGCTGGGCCAGCATGTGATGCATCCAGCCCATGGATTGTGAGTTTGACACCCCTGATCTAAACCCTAAATAACATGCCTTTTTTAAAAAAAATTGTACCACTACTCTATATAAGTCTGTTTCGTAAGTCTTGTGTAAGTTTTTTTCCCCATCACTGGGATAACAGAAATTATACATTCAGAGCCTCTGATTTCCAAATACAGATGGGCCTTGATTTATGACTGTAATTGAGCATGGGATTACAGTTGTTAATCATGCCAGTTGATAAGTGGTTCATCACAGGACTGGATCCAATTTTATGACCTTTTGCCGCAGGAGTCATTAAATGAATCATAAAGGGACCACTGCAGTCGTTAAGCAAACACGGCAATCGTTAAGTGATCCCATTGTCCACAATAGGCATTTTTTGGGGTGGTCTCTGAGGTTGGTTGTTTGCTTGCAGACATTTCATCACCCATCTTGGGAACATCATCAGTTCTAGTGAATGTGGGGTTTACTCCAGGGGTGAGATTCTACCGGTTTGGACCGGTTCAGGTGAACTGGTTGTTAAATTTGCATCTGTTTCACCGAACCTGCATTTAAGCTGACCGCGTTTCCCCGCCCACCCTACCTCACCCCTCCCAGGAATCTCCATGTGGCCCATTTTCGAGGCAGGTAAGTGCAGGGTCCATGTGGAGGCTCTGGGAGGGGAGAAACGGGCCTTCCGGAAGTCCAGAAACAAGCCTGATTCTGGCTTCCGGAGAGCCTCCAGGAGCCCTGGAGAGGCTGTTTTCACCCTCCCAGAGGCCTGAGGGAAGCCTCCGGACTCTGGGGAAGGCAAAAAATGGCCCTACCGGAAGTTCCAGTAAGCCACACCCACCATGGCCACACCCACCCAGCAACTGGGCGGTGAATCAGTTTCTGGGATTTTTGAATCCCACCACTAGTTTACTCTCTCTTTATATAAAGAAGTTTGTCCTGCCAGTGTTGTTTTTTTTCCTCATTAGGGTATTGCTTTCTGCTTGATTGTTTGTCTGGTGTTAATCCTTGCTTCTCTGGGAGTTGGCTGCTGGGTCTTTTTTTTTCTTTTTCCCTTCTTAGCTTTTTTACTCTCTCTTTTGAATGGTGTGTAAATATGGTTTATTCCTGTCCTCTTCTGTTTATTTCCGTTTCTCTCTCCCATGCTGTAAATTGCTGATTAAGTTGTATATCTGTGTGCATTTGGTATTCGGCGCATGGTGTGAAATTGTTTGCGTTTGGGAGGAAAAGCAGGGCAAGGCATTTTAAAGAAGGACATTCAGGAAGCCGATATGGGAACACAGAAGGGCAGTTGCAGCAATCCAAGCTACAGCCCTCAGTCATGCTATTCACCAGACTGTCTGCCTTGCAACAACTTCTGTAGCCTTTGGTTGCCGACAATGGGGAAAAAAAGAACTCTGATTTATTTCAATTTTAAAACAGAAGAACCTGTTGCAATGCAAGGGTCGGCTCACAGCTAGTCCTCAACTTACTGCCATAATTGAACCCAAAATTTCCGTTGCTGAGCAAGACAGTTGTTCAGTGAATTTTGCCCCATTTTTATGACCTTTCTTATCAGTTTTAAGTGAATCACTGCAGTCGTTAAATGAGTAACACAGTTGTTAAGTGAATTTGCCTTCCAACTCCTCTTCTCTTCTCTTCTCTTCTCCTCTCCTCTCCTCTCCTCTCCTCTCCTCTCCTCTCTTCTCTTCTCTTCTCTTCTCTTCTCTTCTTTTCTCGTCTAGTTTAGTCTAGTCTAGTCTATTCCTATTGCTATTCTACATTCCAATATCTATTCTATTCTATTCTATTCTATTCTGTTCTATTCTATTCTATTCTATTCTATTCTATTCCTCCTTGAATTGTCTTATCAGAAGGTCTCAGAAGTTGATCACATGACCCCAACTGTCATAAGTCCATGCCAGTTGCCAAGCCTCCAAAAATTTCATCACGTGACCCTGGTGGGGATGCTACAATGGTCTTCAGTGTGAAAAATAGACATAAGTCACTTTTTCCCATGCCATTGTACTTTTAACAATCACTAAGTGAATGGCTGTAAGTTGAACTCTAACCCTAACCACACAAAGAAAAAAAAATGAATATTCTGGACACTATCCAGAGAAAAAAAATGCATTAAGAACCGTGGTGGCGTAGTGATTGGAGTGTTGTACTGAAGGCTACTTCTGCTGACTGCCAACTGATTGCAATTTGGCAGTTCAAATCCTACCATGCTCAAGGTTAACTCGGCCTTCCATCCTTCCGAGGTGAGTAAAATGAGGACCCAGATTGTTGGGGGCAATAGGCTGACTCTATAAACTGCTTAGGGAGGGCTATAAAAGCACCATGAAGCAGTATATAAGTCTAAGGGCTATTGCTATGTATGTCTAAGTGCTATTGCTGTCTGTCTTTCAGTCTATCTATCTATCTATCTATCTATCTATCTATCTATCTATCTATCTATCTATCATAAATCTATCATAAATCTATCATCAACAGCTGTGGTGATGCAGTGGTTAGAATACAGTATTGCAGGCTGACTCCGCATTCCACTGCCAACAGTTCAAATCCCACCAGGCTCAAGGTTGACTCAGCCTTCCGTCCTTCCGAGGTGGGTAAAATGAGGACCCAGATTGTTGGAGCAACAAGCTGACTCTGTAAACTGCTTAGAGAGGTCTATAAGGCATTGTGAAGTGGTATATAAGTCTAAGTTCAGGAAGGAAGGAAGGAAGGAAGGAAGGAAGGAAGGAAGGAAGGAAGGAAGGAAGGAAGGAAGGAAGGAAGGAAGGAAGGAAGGAAGGAAAGAGGGAGGGAGGGAGGGAGGAAGGAAGGAAGGAAGGAAGGAAGGAAGGAAGGAAGGAAGGAAGGAAGGAGCGAACTGTGATGGCACAGTGGTTAGAATGCATTATTGCAGGCTAACTCTGCTCACTGCCAGCAGTTTGATCCTGACCGACTCAAGGTTGACTCAGCCTTCCATCCTTCTGAGGTGGGTAAAACGAAGACCCAAAATTGTTGGGGGCATGATCCTGACTCTGTAAACTGCTTAGAGAGGCCTATAAAGCACTGTGAAGTGGTATATAAATCTAAGTGCTATTGCTATTAAACAATGGGCAGGAGATCAAGAGACACGTTTAAAAAAAAAATTCAAACTGTTACCAGTAAGCAAAATGATCTAGAAATGAAGCTAGTCACCAAAGGAATTAGAATCAATAAGCAGTTGCAGGAAAAAAAAAAATGTGGAAGGAAGGACCCAAATAATCAAAGCAATAAATGATCTTTCCAAAGACCACGAAAAGGTCAGCTAATTAAACTATCTTCAAATAAACAATAATCACCACAAGGTACACAGGTTTTGAAGCGAATGCCCTGATGCACGAGCCGTTGTTGAGTAGACAGTTACTCAATGCCAGGGAAATTAAAAGTATTTATTTCCCCCAAGAGCGAGAGCCCCCTTACAACCTGGCCTTATGTGAAACATTTAATGTCAAATCCCTGGATAATGGAAATCATTAGTAAAATGGGGGGGAGGGGGGAGGATGATAATTTAGGCAACCCACCAGGGGTTTGTAATTCTGGACACCTCCCAAAACAAAGACAAGGAAAAGAAAAAACAACAACATGCATTTCTTACTGGCTACAATTATTAATCCTTTCATTTGCGAAACAAAGATGACATATGTTTCCTGGTGTCTTCTTAGTTTAATATTGAATGGTGACCATGGCCTACCTTACCGCCCACCTAAATACCTACTTCCCAAATCTACTGAACATATATTCAGTGAGTGGATGCTCACTCAAACAATGCAGCGAGCAACTATGGATTGGTTGAATAGATATGAATCTAGTGATTTGGGGAAGCCTCAGAATGGAAATACATTCAATTGACATCATATTTCTGCAGTGCACTTCTAGACATAACATAGAATAGAGTAGAGTAGAGTAGAGTAGAGTAGAGTAGAGTAGAGTAGAGTAGAGTAGAGTAGAGTAGAGTAGAGTAGAATAGGAATAGGTTAGGGTAGGGTAGAATAGAATAGGAGTAGGGTAGGGTAGGGTAGAATAGAATAGAATAGAATAGAATAGAATAGAATAGAATAGAATAGAATAGAATAGAATAGAATAGAATAGAAATAGAAATAGGAATAGAATAGAAATAGAAATAGAAATAGAATAGAATAGAATAGAAAATAGAATAGAATAGAATAGAATAGAATAGAATAGAAAGAATGGAATAGAATAGAATGGAATAGAATGGAATGGAATGGAATGGAATGGAATGGAATGGAATAGGAATAGGAATAGGAATAGGAATAGAATAGAAATAAGAATAGAATAGAATAGAATAGAATAGAATAGAATAGAATAGAATAGAATAGAATAGAATAGAATAGGAATAGGAATAAGAATAGAATAGAATAGAATAGAATAGAATAGAATAGAATAGAATAGAATAGAATAGAATAGTTGGTAGGAACCTTGGAGGTTTTCTAGTCCAACCCCCTGCATAGGAGGAAATTATATGCCATTTCTGACATATGGCCCTCTTCTTAATACCTTCCAGTTATTGGAGCATTCACAGCTTCTGGAGGCAAGTTGTTCCACTGATTAGTTGTTCTCGCTCTCAGGAAATTTCTTGTCTTAAGTACTTGATAAGTTGGTGGTAAATCAGCACCACTAGAGTGACAAGAGCCCTAAAAGAGAAATAAAAAAATCTTAAGGGAGACAGAAAAATTTGTTCATCTGAAATTATCAGCTAAAAGTCTATAGAGATTCTCAGCCATCCAGCTCATGGTTGTCCCAAAGGTGCTTTTTCAAGGGGGCAACTGGACTTTCTTATTTTTTCTTTTGAAGACATTTTGCTTCTCATCCAAAAAGCTTCTTCAGCTCCGGCAGAATAGTGGGGAATGGAAAGATTTACATTTATATTTTATTTTAGGTATACAATTTGGGATGAACACCCTTTAAATGGTGTGGGAGTAGGAATGGATTTCCAGAGGGAAAAAAATGCAGACTACAGGAACCAGGAGCACTAATTCAGGTGACCCTGAGGACACAGATAATGCCCCCCCCAGTGGCCTCAATGACTCTCAAAAAGGATGCAAATGACCAGCTGTCTGCAAGGTGTATAAATCCTTTCATTCCCCACCATTCTGTCAGAGCTGAAAAAGCTTCTTGGATGAGAAGTGATAGGTCTTCAAAAGAAAAGACAAGAATGTCCAGTTGCCTCCTAAAAAAGCACATTTTGGACAACCATGACCTGGATGACTCTACAGACTTTTCGCAAAATTTTATTGTTTGGGGTTTTACTTCTGAAAGCTGCCCAGAGTCACCGTGAGTGAGTTGGGCCACCATTTCTTAATAAGTAAAATTAATCAATAAGAGTAACAAGGAAAGTTTAGTTTAGTTTAGTTTAGTTTACTAAACTAAACTTTAGTTTACTAAACTAAACTCGTAGTTTACTCGTACAACGAAATCAAACATCATCTTCAGTGCACATCATGGCCATGAAAATAAACACAAACGCACATCTTTCACACTCCACATATTGAACCAAAACCCCCTGACACCGCACCAATACTGCACTATACAGCAGAATTCAAAAGAGCTACTGCCCTGGGATAGAAACTGTTTTCCAGCCTATTTGTCCTTGTTTTTATTATTCTGTACTGTCTGCCAGATGGTAATAGTTCAAAAAAAAGGGTTCCCAGGACGAGATGTATCTTTGAGGATGTTTTGAACTTTCTTAAGGTAGCGGGAGCTATAAAGCTCTTCCAAAGAGAGGAGAAGGCAACCAATGATCCTCTGGGCAATGACATTAATCCTCTGGAATGCTGTCCTGTTTCCACTGTACAATTGGCAAACCATACAGAGGTGCAGTATTTTAAAATGCTCTCTATGGTGCAGTGGTAGAAGGTCACCAGCAGTTTTTCATTTGGTTGTTGTTTCCTGAGAAGTCTCAGGTAGTATAATCTCTGCTGGGCCCTTTTGACCAGGGCTGCAATGTGAGCATCCCCAGATCCTCTTTTAGGGTAACACCCAGAAACTTAAAACTGGTCACTTGCTCCACTCCGTCTCCATTGATAAGCAAGGGCTGGAGGTCTGATCTGTTCCTTCTATAATCCACTATAAGCTCCTTGGTCTTATTGGTGTTGAGGACCAAGGTATTGTCTCCACACCATGAAAGCAACCGGTCCACCTCATCTCGGTAGGTAGACACATCCCCTCCAGAGATTAGTCCCACCACTGTTGTATCATCTGCAAATTTAGCAATAGTATTACTAACGTGAGTGGGAATGCAATCATGCCCATAAAGAGTATACAGTAAGCTTCTACGCTTGTTCATCCATTCGCTTTGTCCTTGATACCTGTAGCCCAAAAGGTAAATGGCAATTAGAATTGCAGTGAATTTAAAAAAAAAACTGGTCTTACAACATCATTTGTTCCTCTGTGACTTGCGGTTGGACTTGTTAAATGTCTTCATCTTCAAAACTGCCCAGGGTTGTTAATTTCTGCAGTTTCTTTTCATAATTAGGGAGTCATGTACTTAATTGGAGGATGATATATTTGTTCCCATTAGGCCTTCCTTGATAATTAGCTTATGCCCAAGATATGTGTTTGCTTTTAGGTGCTAAATGCTTCATCGTGGGCTTATTTTTTTTTTTGCAGCCCATTAATACGTGACACAAGTTTACACACCTACAAGGGCTGTTTAGCCAAAGCTAACTGAAGAAAAGGCTGTATGAAGGTAGTCCTTGACTGATAAGTATTCATTCAGTGATTGTTACAACGGCATTACAATGGTAGTCGCCTGTACTAAAACTTCAAAAGATCTTTTCTTAAATTCTGGAACATCGCATCTGCCACTCGTCAGTCAAATCTCTTCAAGCTAGGCCTCTTCAGAAGTTACAGGATCCAATCTGAATCGGTCACCGCGACTGAAGGTTGTCCAGAGTTTTGCAGCATAAATTCAGCTTCAGAAAAATAAACATAGATGCTTCATTTAACATCTTTATAAACATAAGTAGATTTTACAAACCAGCTGTAGATTTCTCCAACATGGGGCAAACTCAGACTGAAACATGTCGCAAGTTCAGAGCAGAGCTCCAGTCATCAGCAAGCAAGCAAGTTGGTTTCTCTTTTACTTTAGTTCAGCACCCAAGCAAGAGGACAGAAGCAGTTTCATTTCAATAGACAGACTCAGAGCTTAACATAGCTTCAGAGTTGCAGAGCTTAATATAGAGCCAGGCCTAGGCTACTTCTAGTTTCAGTTTCCAGCCTAGGCTACTTCTAGTTTCAGTTTCCAAAACAGTCCTCATTGGCTGATTTAGTTGCTATGCCTATTCATTGGCTGATCTGGTTACCAAGCTCTAGAATAGAATACTTTATTGGCCAAGTGTGATTGGATACACAAGGAATTTGTCTTGCTGTAAATACTCTCAGTGTACATAAAAGAAAAGATACATTCATCAGGAGTCGAGAATCATAAGGTATGACACTTAATGATAGTCATAGGGTACAATCAACAATCAAATCATACTAGGAAACAGTCAATATAAATCATAAGTATACCAGCGACAAAGTTACAGTCATACAGTCACAAGTGGGAGGGGATGGGTGATAAGGAGTGATGAGAAGATTAATAGTAATAGTAATGCAGACTTTGTAAATAGTTGGACGGTGTTGAGGGAATTATTTGTTTAGCAGAGTGATAGCGTATGGGGAAAAACCGTCCTTGTGTCTAGTTGTTCTGGTGTGCAGGGCTCTATAGCATCGTTTTGAGAGAAGGAGTTGAAACAGTTTATGTCCGGGATGTGAGGGGTGTATAAATATTTTACAGCCCTCTTTTTGACTTGTGCAGGATACAGGTCCTCGATGGAAGGAAGGTTGGTAATAATTGTTTTTTCTGCAGTCCTAATTATCTTCTGAAGTCTGTGTCTGTCCTGTTGGGTTGCAGAGCCAAACCAGACAGTGATAGAGGTGCAGATGATAGACTCAATCATTCTTCTGTAGAACTGGATCAGCAGCTCCTTGGGCAGTTTGAGTCGTTTGAGTTGGTGCAGAAAGAACATTCTATTCCAGTTCATGAATATACTCTGACAAAGGTTTAGTCTTCTGAGTTTTTGGATTCGTGCAGGATCCCATCTAGGGCTAGGCTGCTATGGGTTTGCTGAGTTTGGTCGGACCCGTTGCTAATTGTATGGCTGGTCCAGCAAATGGTCAAATCCCATCCCGCTCCCCTCAGGCATCTTCATGCAGCCCATTTTGCATGCAAGGTAAGTGCAAAGCCTGCACGGAGGCTTGAGGAGGGGACAAACAGGCCACCTGGAAGTTCCAGAAGTCTGGAAACGGGCCTGTTTCCAGCCTCCGGAGGACCTCTGGAGCCCGGGAGAGGCAGTTTTCACCATCCCAGAGTCTCAAGGAAAGCCTCCGGAGCCTGGGGAGGGTGAAAAATGGACCTCCCAGAAGTTCCGGTAGGCCACACCCACCATGACCACACCCACTCAGCAACCAGGCAGAGAATCCATTGCTGAAATTTTTGAAACCCCCCGATCGCATCCCCAGGGAAATTCCTCTCTACCACAATGTGTTATGTCTCACCTGTGCTCACGAGGTGAGAGTCCAAGTTTCCAAAGGAATATAAACAAGCAGACAGGACCAGTAATGACAGGGTTAAATTCCTTTGGCTGGAGAAGTCCTTGGCAGTCTCCCACAAGCTGCCTGCCAAGTCTGATAATAAAACAAGAACATAAATCACAGGCAAACGGCGCCCACAGAATTTGTCGAAGCTTCTATCCCAAATTAACAAGTTGTCCCGAACGAGAATCCAGAGCTAACACGCCCCCTTTTATTCCCTGAGGGGCATGTCAGTCGCTCATCTCAGTCCCTGATTTGTCCTTTCCTTCTACGTTGCATCTCATGCCTATGCCTGCGTCTTAGCCTCGCATCAAACCAACATTCCTCAGTTCGATCCTCAGCCAGAGGCTCCGCTACGCTCTCCTGATTATCTGCCGACACCTGAGGCACAACCAGGGAGGAAGGTCCTGGGGAGGAAGGCAATTCCAAATCCTCCAGCAAAGCAGGCTCAAACCTCAGAGCCAAATCCTCCTCTTCCTCATGGCTCAAGTCTGTGTCTTCTAACAGAGCAGGCTCAAACCTCCGAGTCACAACAACAATGTATGCTTTAGGCCAATGTTTCTCAACGTCAGCAGCTTTAAACTATGAGGACTTCAACTCCCAAAATTCCCTAGCCAGCATGCATGGCTGGGGAATTCTGGGAGTTGACATCCCCATAGCTTAAAGTTGCTGATGTTGAAAAACAGTGCTTTAGTGTTGTATTTAGGCAGTGCCTGATTGGGTGTGGCTTACAATTGGTTGATTGGTGTCTTGATGAATAGGATAGGATAGGATAGGATAGGATAGGATAGGATAGGATAGGATAGGATAGGATAGGAAGGATAGGATAGGATAGGATAGGATAGGATAGGATAGGATAGGATAGGATAGGATTGGATTGGATTATAGAGTTGGATGGGACCTTGGAGGTCTTCTAGTCCAACCTCCTCCTCAGGCAGGAGAGCCTATACCATTTTCAGACAAATGGTTTTCCAATCTCTTCTTTAAAAAATTCCAGTGTTGGCGAATTCACAGCTTCTGGATGCAAGCTGTTCCTCTAATTAATTCTTCTGTCAGGAAATTTCTCCTTAGTTCTAGATTGCTTCTCTCCTTGATTAGTTTCTTTGTGCTATTGCTACTGAACTTCTTAATCATATTTATGTAATATATTGTGCTCCTTGGTTGCTATTCTTAGAGAGGCCTCTCGAAATGCCTAGCCCTATCTATAGAATGGTGGTAAATCACCACTCCTGTTGACTGACAGGAGGCTGTTTCCCAGACAACGCAAAGAAGCAACAGCCAATAGCCAGCCATCAACACACCAATCAACCAATAGGAAGCCACACCCAATGCCATGCTGGCTAAGGGGATCTGGGAGTTGAAGTCCTCATAGCTTAACATTGATGAGGTTGGCCCTAAACATATATTCTCCCTAAGGATCCCACAGCATTATCCTGGGACATGTATATTTGCCTTCCTTTCTTCAGCAGGGTTGGAAATATATTTTCCACAATTATCCATTCATACAGCCCCGTTGATTAATTATTCAGGAAACTGTAATGTTGGAGAAGGTTAATGATTTATACAGGCCTTCATAGTGCTTAATAATGGTGATTAATACCCATACGATTAACACAGAGTGCATAATTGATACTCCGTGGTCGGCCTTATAGACTCCTAAAGCCACCAGTAGGAAAGGCAGAGCCTGATCGAAGTTTGCTTTCCATCTATAATTTTCATTTGTGGAAAAAGATGAAAAGGTGAAATATGAGGCATGTAGGCATATTTCAGTACAAATAATCCTCGACTTACAACTGATTGCTTAATGATCATTCAAGATTCCACCAGACCTATGTGGAGATACACACGACCTGCATTTGAACTTCTGACAGTTGCCCAACCAGTCACATGATCAAACTTTGGGCACTTAGCAACCTGGCTACAATTACAGATTAACAGAGTTGGAAGGGACCTTGTAGGTCATCTAGTCCAACCCCCCCCCCCCGCCCAAACAGGAGACTCTACACCATTTCTGACAAATGGCAGTCCAATCTAATTCCAACTTAGAATAACAGAGTTGGAAGGGACCTTAGAAGTCTTCTAATCCAACCCTCTGCTTAGGCAGGAAACCCTACGGTCAACTCATAAAACATTTTGTATGCACATTTTATAGTTGACAACAGAAAGATGGCAGGGAGAGGGTTTAAAGAGCAGGCAACAGTGTGGAATCGAAAGTACATTCCATTCATATTTTCCTCAAAGACTGATTAGATGGCTGAAGCTTCGTCTGCAAAAAAAATCTAATTGGAGAGCATGATTGATGACTCTTGGCTATGGATGTGTTTCGTTGGATGATACACCCAGAGGGGTGGGGGGAAAAGCAGGATCAAGGGTGACAATGAATTACATATCTCAGAGTTGGCTATGCCCAGGTTAGTGCTGGATGTAAAATGGTAGCTTCAAATAAATCCTTTGAAGTTTTTGGGAGTGTGGCTCAAGGCTCATGATTTAACTGGAGTAACTGCCAGAATGACACCTACAGATCAGTGTTGAAGCATTTACAACTTCTGGAGGCATTATCTTATCAAATTACCTCGTCTTGAAAGCTTCTAGGGACGAAGCTCTCACAACTTCCGAACAGGGAGAAAATATTACTGCTTTCTTAATATGCCTTCCGTAGAGTCACTATAAATGTGCAGTTAGATTACAGATTAACAGAGTTGGAAGGGACCTTGTAGGTCATCTAGTACAACCCCTTCCCGGCCCAAGCAGGAGACCCTACACCATTTCTGACAGATGACCCTACACCATTTCTTTCCAGCCTCTCTTCTTGAAAGATTCAAGTGATGAAGCTCCCATAACTTCTGTTCCATCGGTTGATTGTTCTCACTGTCAGAAAATTTCTCCTTATTTCCAGGTTGAATCTCTCCTTGTTCAGTTTTCATCCATTATTCCTCGTCATGCCTTCAGGTGTTTTGGAAAATAGCTTGACCCCTTCCTCCTCTCTGTGGCAACCCCTCAAATATTGGAAGACCGCTATCATGTCTCCCCTGGTCCTTCTCTTCACTAGACTAGCCAGGCCCAGTTCCTGCAATCTGTAACTAATTACAGCTGTTTGCACGGTCTTGCGTTTTTACGTTGGTAAAAACAGACATTTTCATCTGATTTTTACATTTTACATTTTATTTGATTTGTCAATCACTTACAAAATACAGGTATAAGAATAAATAACCCATTTTTCTTATATGTACCTGTTGGGTATATGAATACTCCAACTGGTTTGGGTTGAATAAATATGTAAACCTAGGATTAAGTGCTATGTAGCTTTAAGCACAAGAAACTGCAATGTCATTGTGGGTGCGGTTGCAGGCAGTAATATAGGTAGGAAGGGAAACGTAATGAGTCCGGCTTCTGGATGCACCTGGTTACTGTTCCTGGTCTGCTGCCTACTGTGTATTGGAACGTCTATCTGCTTACCTTGGAGGCTACTGTGCCAGATACCAATTTCACCTGAACACAAGGACTGTTTACTGGTGAGCTGAGGATTCAGCATTGTCTTTGTAAGAAAGGTATCATAAGAAGAAGATTACAAGCAGATAAGAACATTGTATTTACTGTTTAAAGGACTTGATAACTGGATTGATAAACTGGATACTGATATATGGACTGAATGACTATTCTTAATCTCTGTATGAATTAAATACCTATTTAAACCACAAACAGTGTATTTGTCTCAAGTGTGTGTATACTCCTGGGCCCAGCCTCTCTCTCATTTGGCTGCCTGGCTTGACTGCTGCTGCACACTCTGCTAAGGGGTTTATCCCCAAACACTAACATTGGTTATGGGCCCAGCAGTGTGCACAGTCTAGCTAACCAGGATATACCAGTGAGAGTTTTGGTCAAGAGTTACACATTACTGTAAGTACAAACTGTTTGTTGAATAGTTATTTTTCTGCAGAGCAATGGCACAAGTAAATTTGCCAAGTCTGTCCATGATAGCCAGACTAGATGGAACAAACTATGTTTCATGGTCAATGAAGTGTAGTTTACTGCTACGAAGAGAAGGTTTGTGGGACATAATTACAAACCCACCAGATGTATCAAACTTAAATCCCAATGATGAAGAGGATTATAAACTGATACAGGATTATGAAAGAAAGAATGAGCAGGCTTTGTGCATCATAGGTCTCACCCTGTCTGACCAGCAACTCATTCATATCCGAGGGGTGGAAAATGCTGCAGACTGCTGGGATAGTCTTAAAAGGATTTATGTTCGAGACAGTGTAGGAGCTCATATCAATCTTACACGGAAGCTGTTTAGAACACATCTTGAGATAAATGGAAACATGTTGACTCATTTAAACTGTATGAAAAGCATTTTTCAACAACTGCAAGAAAAAGAGCTTACATTTAATGAGTTGCAACAAGTATACATCATATTGTCTTCTCTGGATCGAAGCTATGATGATTTTGTGACTGCATTAGAGGTATTGCCAAAAGACAGTTTATCAGTAACTGAGATAACTGGCAGGTTATTAGAAGAAGCCAGGAGAAGGAGTGAACGTCACCAGCTGAGGGAAGATAAGAATAAGGAAGAGAAATTATCTTCAAAGCCTGAAAGAAACCAGCTGTGTAAAGTAAAGCACCCGGAAGAAGAGAAGTTATCTTCAACGGCATACACAATTAAAAAGTGTTTTAATTGTGGAGGCAGAGGACATTTGGCAAGATTCTGCAGAAAAGGAAAAAGCCAGAATGTAAAGAAGCCAAAGAAATCCTTTGAACTGGCCATGCTTAGCAATTGTGATATGAAAAATAATAAGTGCACACTGAAAAGAGATAACAAAAAGGTAACTGCAGCTTTAAATGGAGCATTATATGTCTTACATGATGGTAAGAAAGGGGAGGCACAAACTGTATTTAATAATGTCAAGCCTCATGATGAATGTATCCATTTATTGCATAGACGTTTGGGGCATGTAAATTTTAAAATGCTAAAACGTACAGTTGAGTTATCTGAAGGAATAAGGTTAAAACCCTGTGATAAGTATTTGCGTTGTAATGTCTGTTGTGAAGATAAGAGTAAAATAATGCCTGCAAATAGGCTAAATGGTTTTAAAACTAAAGAACCTTTAGAAGTAGTATTTGCAGACATTATAGGTCCAAAGAAACCCAGTATGGGGGGTGCTCGATATATACTGAGCATTATGGACCATTACTCTAGATATGGGTTTTGCTACCTAATGAAAAGCAAAACTGAAACATATCAACATTTCTTCAACTGGTTAAAGTTTGCAGAAAGGAAGACTAAACGGCAACTGATAACCTTGGTGACAGATAATGGCACGGAATTTGTAAATAGCAAATTCCAGAATAGGTTAAAGGCAGCTGGAATAGCTCATAAGACATCTGCACCATACAGACCACAGCACAATGCATTTATTGAGAGGCGAGGTCAAACTCTGCAGGCAATGACCCGTACTATGTTAACTGATTCTGGGTTACCTGATTCTTTGTGGGGGAAGGCCACAATGTGTGCTAACCATTTATTAAATAATGTGGTTAACTCAACTACTGGTGAAATACCATTCACCATGTGGCATGGCAGGAAGCCTGATTTGAGTTACCTGCACACATTTGGTGCACCAGCATGGGTGCATATCCCTACACAACTCAGGCGTAAAGGGCAACATAGAGCTAAACAATTTTCTTTGTTGGTTACCAAGCTAACCATAGGGCATATAGATTTTGGGAGAAAGGCACATCTAGAGTGTTATGTAGTGCCAATGCCCAATTTCTAGAGCATGTAGGATGGGATAAGTTAGAGCAGGATAACAATAACGAAGTGGTTATTGAATCCTACAGAAATCCCATTAAGTATCCCTGTAACTTTAAAAATAAAGTAAAGAGAGAAGTACAGGAAGAAATTGTGCCCATAGAAGAAGAAAAGGAAGAAATAGCTCAGCAAGATGAGGAAAAGGACCAAGTAGTAACACAAAGAAGTCCTCATACAAGCCCAGTAATACCCAGAAGGACTACACGTGTATCTAGACCGCCTGATAGATACCAGGCTAACACAGTGTGCCAGGTAAATAGAATCCCAAATACAGTGGATGAGATAAAAGGTATCCTTCTAAAGAGAAAGAAAAATGGTATGCAGCAATTAATAAAGAATTGAAATCTCTGAAGGATATGAAGGTGTATGAAAATGTGAGATTACCTAGTAATGAAAAACCCATTGGCTGCAGATGGATTTTTAAAATAAAAACTGATAAGGATGGAAACACAATCCATAAGGCAAGGTTAGTAGCCCAAGGCTTTAGACAAAGTGCAAAAGACTATGATGAAGTATTTGCACCTAGTCTTAAAGCAGCAACGTTAAGGGCAGCATTAGTGTGGGCAGCAAGCAAGCAATATATAGTTAACCATTTAGATGTGGAAACTGCTTACTTGCATGCTCCACTAAGACATACTGTATATATGAAAAGGCCTAATGGATTTAAAGGAGACAATAATAATGATAATGATTGTTGGTTATTAAAGAAGAGCCTCTATGGTCTTAAACAATCGGGCTACTGAATGGAACCAGTATATTGTGAAGGAACTGACCAATATAGGATTTAAAGCTGGTTTAGCTGACCCATGTCTATTTAAGAGAGAAAGAATGGGAAGATATCATTATTATTATTGTTTACTGATGATATTGCTCTGATAACTAAGACTAATGATGAAGCAAATGAAATAATTGCATCATTAGCCAAGAAAGTCAAAATCAAGCAATTAGGTGAGATAAAAAAGATATCTAGGTTTGAATATACTGAGAACACAGAAAGGGTTTAAGATATCTCAAGAAGATAAGATATCTAAATTGCTAATGGATTATAAAATGGAACTTTGTAAGCCTGCAAAGACTCCAATGAGTCAGGATATTTGCAAAATGGATACACAAAGTCCCAAAAGTGATAAGGAACTGTATCAATCCTTGATTGGTAGCTTATCATATATTAGCAATTGGTCAAGGCCAGATATTGCTTTTAGTATTAATCAGCTGGCTCGACACAATAATGACCCGCTTCAGTGCCACTGGATAGCATTGAAAAGAATCCTAAGATATCTTAAAGGTACATTAAACCATGCACTGTATTTAGAACCAGAAGGTGATCTCATATTGAGTGCTTATGCAGATGCTAGTTTTGCATCAGAAAGAGATACTAGAAAATCGACTTCAGGAACAGCCATAATGCTGGGTAAGACATTAATTGGCTGGAAGTCAATTAGACAACAGCATATAAGTTTGTCTACTATGGAGGCAGAATTCTCCTGTTTATCTTTATTGTGTACTGAGTTAATTATGTACAAACAAATGTTGAAGGATATGGGTATAACTGTAAATTACCCTATAGTTGTACATGAAGATAATCAGGCAGCAATTCAAATGGCCACTAATATTGCAGTTAAAACGAGAAGTAAACATACAGATTTGAGGTATCTTAATGTAAGACAGTCTGTACAGAGTAAATTGATACAGCTGGAGTACTGCATGTCGGAGGACAATGTAGCTGATCATTTTACTAAAGCCCAAGGTGCTCTTAAGCATCTAGAGAGATGTAAAAAATATGGGTTTAGAATGTAAAGGTTATATATTTATGTCACCCAAAAGGGGAGAATGTTGGGTATATGAATACTCCAACTGGTTTGGGTTGAATAAATATGTAAACCTAGGATTAAGTGCTTGTAGCTTTAAGCACAAGAAACTGCAATGTCATTGTGGGTGCGGTTGCAGGCAGTAATATAGGTAGGAAGGGAAGCGTAATGAGTCCGGCTTCTGGATGCACCTGGTTACTGTTCCTGGTCTGCTGCCTACTGTGTATTGGAACGTCTATCTGCTTACCTTGGAGGCTACTGTGCCAGATACCAATTTCACCTGAACACAAGGACTGTTTACTGGTGAGCTGAGGATTCAGCATTGTCTTTGTAAGAAAGGTATCATAAGAAGAAGATTACAAGCAGATAAGAACATTGTATTTACTGTTTAAAGGACTTGATAACTGGATTGATAAACTGGATACTGATATATGGACTGAATGACTATTCTTAATCTCTGTATGAATTAAATACCTATTTAAACCACAAACAGTGTATTTGTCTCAAGTGTGTGTATACTCCTGGGCCCAGCCTCTCTCTCATTTGGCTGCCTGGCTTGACTGCTGCTGCACACTCTGCTAAGGGGTTTATCCCCAAACACTAACAGTACCCATTTCATGTATTCATAACTATATACTTACACCTATTATCTGGTAAGTGATTGACAAATCAAAATAAATAAAATAAAAATATAGTTTTGAATACATGAGATAGATACTCAATAAAAAAACAATAGGACTGGGATGGTAGGCACTATTGGTGCGCTTATGCACACCGCCTACAGGCCTCTTAGGAAGGGGGTGAGGTCAATAGTAGACAGTCTAAGGTTAAAGTTTTTGGGGTTTGGGGAAGAAACCACAGAGTCAGGTAGAATATTCCAGACATTGATCACTCTGTTGCTGAAGTCATATTTCCTGCAATCAAGTTTGCCTTGATTAACCTTGAGTTTGTATCTATTGCGTTCTCTTGTATTGTTATGATTGAAGCTGAAGTATTCATTTAGGTAGGACATTGCAATGTATGATTTTATATGCTATATTTAGATCGGACCGGAGGCGGCGTAGTTCTAGGTTTTCTAGGTCTAGAGTTTCAAGTCTGGTGGCATAAGGTATTCTGCAACGAGTAGAGGAGTGGAAAACTCTTCTTGTGAAATATTTCTGGACTTTTTCAATTGTGTTAATATCAGATACATGATATGGGTTCCAGACTGATGAGCTGTATTCAAGTATAGGTCTAGCAAATGTTTTGTATGCTCTAGTTAGTAGAGTGATATTACCAGAGAAGAAGCTACATAGGATTAGATTAACAACTCTTAATGCCTTTTTGGCTATGTAGTTGCAGTGGGCTCTAGCACTTAGATTTTCTGCAAAGTCGTGTGCATAGGGAACCATTGACTTGCTTAATGACTGTGTTATTCACTTAACCACTGCAGATTCCCTTAACGGCCATGGAGATTCACTTCACCAACACCACAAAAAGTTCACAAACACGTAACCAATCTTTATGCATTACGGCATGCTCTGTTACAGTCATAACTCAAGGACTTTTGCAAGTGTATTTTGATTACACTGAGATATAAGTATTTTGGGGCTCTGTGTACACTTATGGCTTGATCTGGTCTTGCCTACCTCTCAAGGTTCGAGGAGAGGCCTCAGCCATCAAGAGTTTGGCAGGCTCCATTATGGTCATAACTCAAGAAGTACCTGTGACCATATTTGTTTCAAACTGAGATACAAGTGATTTGGGGGTCTGTGTACCACGTATGTCTTGACCTGCCCTTCCTAATCTCTCAAGGTTGAAGGACAGCCCTCAACCATCATGAGTTATGGCAAGCTCCATTATGGAATAGAATAACAGAGTTGGAAGGGACCTTGGAGGTCTTCTAGTCCAACCCCCTGCTTAGGCAGAAAACTCTATAGCATTTCAGACAAATGGTTATCCAATCTCTTCAGAATGGAATGGAATGGAATGGAATGGAGAAGAGGAGAGGAGAGGAGAGGAGAGGAGAGGAGAGGAGAGGGGAGTGGAATGGAATGGAATGGAATAGAACGGAATAGAACAGAATAGAAAAGAATAGAATAGAATAGAATTCTTTATTGGCCAAGCATGATTGGACACATAAGGAATTTGTCTTGGTACAAAAAAAGTGTTGGAGCATTTACAATTTCTGGAGGAAAGTTGTTCCACCAATTGATTGTTCTTAACTGTCAGGAAGTTTCTCCTTAGTTCTAGGTTGCTTCTCTCCTTGATTAGTTTCCATCTGTTGCTTCTTGACCTGCCCTCGGGTGCTTTGGAGAATCACTTGACTCCCTCTTCTTTGGGGTAGCCCCTGAGATATTATGGCCATAACTCGAGAAGTACCTGTGACCGTGTGTGGTTTAAACCGAGATACGAGTCACTTTGGGGTCCGTGTGCCACGTGTGCCTTCACTTGGTCTTGCTAACCTCTGAAGGTTCAAGGACAGCCCTCAGCCGTCCGTCAGTCCCCTCCTCTTGTCTATATGATGGAGAGTCTCTCTCAGTTTCAAAATGGTCACATCTATCTCGTTTAGCTGCTCGCTGTTCTTTAACGACGCTGGCAGGAAACAAAAGGTGAAAAGCAGAACACTCCATCTTGTCTGTATGAAACTCTGTGAATGGAAACTAATGATGCTTCACCTGTGGCCGCCCCCTCCCCGCAAGCCATCTTTTGAGGCAGCTCCAGGCATCAGCTGGGTTATTTTTATATTCAGAAGGCAGGGAAGAGGAACGAGACGGATCTCTCCTCAGCTTCTTTTATAGTTTAACAAGTAGCACGGAGCTTGCTCTACGCATATTATTATTCACGCTTTGCTCCTAGACCGCTTAACAAAATGGTGTCAGATTTCACCTTCATTGAATTTGAGGCAAATCAATATGATATCGCGCACAACTGGCAATAGAATAGAATAGAATAGAATAGAATAGAATAGAATAGAATAGAATAGAATAAGAAAGGAATAGAATGGACTGGACTGGACTGGACTGGAATAGAATAGAATAGAATAGAATGGAACGGAATGGAATGGAACGGAATGGAATGGAACGGAATGAAATGGAACGGAATGGAATGGAACAGAACAGAACAGAACAGAACAGAACAACAGAACAGAATAAGAAAGGAATGGAATTGAATGGAATAGAATAGAATAGAATAGAATAGAATAGAATAGAATAGAATAGAATAGAATAGAATAGAATAGAATAAGAAAGGAATAGAATAAGAAAGGAATAGAATGGAATGGAACAGAACAAAACAGAATAGAACAGAACAGAATAGAACTTAAATAGAACAGAACAGAACAGAATACAATACAATACAATACCAGAGTTGGAAGGGACCTTGGAGGTCTTCTAGTCCAACCTCTTGTTCAGGCAGGAAACCCTACACTACTTCAGACAAATGGTTGTCCAATCTCTTAAAACCTTCCAGTCTTGGAAGTTGGAACTCCTGGAGATTGGAACTTCTGGAGGCAAGTTGTTCCACTGGTTAACTGTTGTCACTGTCAGGAAATTTCTCCTTAGTTCTAAGTTGCTTCTCTCCTTGATTAGTTTCCACCCATTGCTTCTTGTCCTGCCTTCAGGTGCTTTGGAGAATAGCTTGACTCCCTCTTCTTTGGGGCAGCCCCTGAGATACTGGAAGACTGCTATCCTGTCTCTCCTGGTCCTTCTCTTCACTAGACTAGCCAAGCCCAGTTCCTGCAACCGTTCTTCATACGTTTTAGCCTCCAGTCCCCTAATCCTCTTTGTTGCTCTTTCTCGAGTCTACATCTTTTTTACCTCATGGTGACCAAAACTGGATGAAATATTCCAAGTGTGGCCTTAACAAGGCCTTATAAGGTGATATTAACACTTCCTGTGATCTTGATTCTATCCCTCTGTTTATGCAGCTCAGGATTGTGTTGGCTTTTTGGGGTTGTAGTTGACATCTGCCACCAAACACTGCCATTCACAACTCTACATATACGAGGTCTTGCGAAAACAAACTGAGAGCCAGTATGGTGTAGAGATGAAGCCATCAGGCTAGAAACCAGGTCCACCATGATACCTACTGTCCTTGTCCTATTGTCCCCATTTATTCGTAACTATTTCCTGTACTCTTACTCATGCTTATACTTACACCTATTATCTTGTAAGTGATTAACAAATAAAATAAATAAAATAAAATAAGTTCTAGTCCTGCCTGAGGCATGAAAGACAGCCAGAAAACTGTGAGTTCTAGTTCTGCCTTAGGCATGGAAGTTGACTGGGTGACTTGGGACCAATCAGTAGGAGATTGTGAGTTCTAATCCTGCAATGGGCATGAAAGCTGGATAGGTGACTTTGGACCAATAATCAGGAGACAATGAATTCTAGTCCAACCTTAGGCATCAAGATGGGTGATTTTGGGCCAATCACCAGGAAACATTGAGTTCTAGTCCTGCCTTAGGCATCGAAGACATCTGAGTGATTTTGGGCCAATCACCAAGACCATTGACAGCGATTCTATTACTGAATTCTGTTATCTTCTGAGCACTTTAATTTTATTTTCTTAGCAAATAAATCAGTTGTGCAATGCTAAAGAAAATTCACCCTTCCTGTCCTGTAAACCTCCGGTCATATTTTTTTAACTCTGAGCTATGAAATGCCAATATCTTGGCCCAGCTACAAAAGTAAACTACTGATGAAACGGGACTAGACACAAAACAGATGGGAAATTAAAATGTCCATGCTCTTTTGGTGAGATGGCTTGTACGGTGTAAAACCATGACATCATGGCAGTGCAAATGAAGGATTTGAACTGATAATTAGGCTTCCCACAGACAGAGAGACATCCATCATTCAAACCTTCAGTCATTAGGGGAAAAGTGAATTTTACTGATAAACACCTGATAATGGGGATATAATCAAATGTCAGAATCAATCAGGACAATTCCAAAAACAAGCCAAGTGGACCACCTGGAAAAAAATATAACAGATGCCAATGATTGGCAAGATCTCTGAACTTAATGTAAAGTTTGGTCATTTAGCCAGTTTGATCTAGTGGTTAAGACACCAGGCTAGAAAGTGGGAGAACATGAGTTCTAGTCCAGTAGTGGGATTCAATTTTTTACTGTGGTCATGGCTTGGTGGGCGTGGAAGGGAAGGACACTGTAAAATCTCCATTCCCTCCCCATTCCTGGGGGAAGGTTACTGCAAAATCCCTATTCCCTCCCCATCCCACTAACCTGCTTTCCAGATCCATTCTCCTTTGCAGGGCAACAAAAGAAGACCCAGCCAATCATCTGGGACATGGGAGGTAGAGAATAGATGCGGGCAGGGCCAGTCAGAGGTGGTATTTTCTGGTTCTCCAAACTACTCAAAATTTCCACTACCAGTTCTCCAGAACTGGTCAGAACCTTCTGAATACCACCTCTGTTCTCGTCCGACCTTGGCATGAGAAGCAGCTGGGTGACTTTGGGCCAATTACCAGGAGAAGTTGAATTCTAGTCTTTCCGTAGACATAAAAGCTGGCTGGGTAACTTTCTCCCAATCATTAAGTGAGTTCTAGGCCAAACCTAGGCATGAAAGCCAGCTGGGTGACTTTGGGCAAGTTACCAGGAGTCTGTGAGTTTTAGTTCCATTTTAGTTATGCAAGCTGGCTTGGTGATTTTGGGCCAGTCATTGGGAGTCGTTGAGTTCTAGCCCCAAGCTAGGCATGAAAGCCAGCTGGGTGACTTTGGGCCAGTTAGCAGAAGTCTGTGAGTTTTAGTTCCACCTTAACCATTGTTGGAAGGAAAATCCATCTGGGAGAAAGGCACTGGTGATAAAATGGAGGCTGGTTGGAAAAAAAGGTTCTCTTTGGTAATGAAGCAGAAACACCAACCACATGTGATTCTGGATCAGCTGACAAGATGGCGTTGAGAGTAGGTGGGTCTTTATAGTTGTGACTTTGAAGTTTGGACTGTTCAGGGTGTGTGTGTGCAATGAAGGGGCTTGTGTCTTTTGCTAAACGGTGGTGGGTTAATCCTATTATGTCCTAAAGCAGGGAGGTCAAACTCATGGCCTGATTTACTGATTTACTGAAGGGGGAGAAATCTTGATACGTCGTGATATCACCACGACGACACAAGTTTGTGACACCCCTGTCCTAAAAGCACATGTCCTATTAGAATTTGGGTATGGAGAAGAATGTAAATTTGAATCCCATCCATGGAGCGTTGAAATTCTTTTGTTTTGTGAATAGGCTGGCTCAATCTTTCTTAATGGACTCATAATATTTGCTGGGGGCTATTAAGAAAAGGATGCGGTGGCTCAGTGGCTAAGACGCTGAGCTTGTCGATCAGAAAGGTCGACACTTCGGCGGTTCGAATCCCTATCGCCGTGTAACGGAGTGAGCTCCGTTCCTTGTCCCAGCTTCTGCCAACCTAGCAGTTTGAAAGCATGTAAAAAATGCAAGTAGAAAAATAGGGATCCCTTTGGTGGGAAGGGAACAGTGTTTGGTGCACCTTCAACATTTAGTCATGCCGGCCACATGACCACGGAGACGTCTTCGGACAGCGCTGGCTCTTCGGCTTTGTAACAGAGATGAGCACTGCCCGCTAGAACTGGAAACAACTAGTGTGGATGTGCGAGGGGAAACTTTACCTTATTAATAGCAATAGCGCTTAGACTTATATATCGCTTTATAGTGCCCTCTCAAAGCAATTTACAGAGTCAGCATACTGCCCCCAACAATTTGGGTCCTCATTTTACCCTCCTCGGAAGGAGGGAAGGCTGACTCAGCCTGGTGGGATTCGATCTGCCAAATTGCAGTAGGAGTAACTTGCAGTTCTGCACTCTAACCACTGCACCACTGAGGCTCCATTAAGAAAGACCGAGTCTGCTTTTTGTCTTTAAGAGCATGTTTCTCCATTTCTCTTTCAGAGAGATATAATATTCTACCTCTTAATATTTCCCCAAAATATTTCATTCTTCAAGGGATGGGGGGCAGGATTCCCATACCATGAAAGCTGTCTGGGTGTCTTTGGGCTACTCATTGTTTTTTGAGCCCAGCCCACCTCACAGGGTTGTTGCCATGGAGACAATAAGAGGAGGAAGGTGTGTTGCATATACATGCCACCTTGAGTTATTTGTAAAAGTAATAAAGGTGAGATACAAACAAACAAACAAATGGGGATCGTGCTAGAATTAAACATGTACTCAAATTAATATGAATTAATGTGAATTCATATTGCTCGTTTTGGTTCGCTTGTTTTGAATTGACTATGGCATCCTTTTCTTGTTTTTGTTTTGAATATTTTTATTACAGTCACTGACCGGAATTGCAAACAAAACTCATTAAAAAGAAAACAAAGTTAAAAACAAAACAAGATAAAACATTACAACTCGTAGGGGTTGAACAGTGAATAATAAAAGTTTGACTGATTTCACAGGCAGTGCAAAACGATATCCCTTCCTTGGTTATTGGAAGAAGCTTGCAAGCAATGCCAATAAGAATTTCATACTTCTTAGTTACCATGGAAATATCAGAAATATAGAAAATTTCTCTGCCATTTTTGCTGGTTGTCAACCTCTAAAGTCCAGTAGAGTCTAATGGGATGCAACTGCAAAGTTGGAGACTCCATTGGACCTTAGAGGTTTGACAGCCCGTGATATCTAATGAACATCACGATAGGTTGCTGGAATTGGGTGTGTCTAGTTTAATGAAGAGAAGGACAAGGGGTGACCTGATAGCAGTCTTCCAATATCTCAGGGGCTGCCACAAAGAAGAGGGACTTAAGCAGGGGTGGGATTCAAATTTTTTAACAACCAGTTCTGTGGGCATGGCTTAGTTGGTGGGTGTGGCTTGGTGGTCATGTGTCTGGCTGGGTGTGGCCAACTCAACATCACTCACATCGAGGCACGCATCTCCTCGCCTGGCCTCTCATGACTGTGGGGATGCTACAACAGTCGTAAGTGTGAAAAACGGTCATAAGTCACTTTTTTCAGTGCCATTGTAACTTTGAATGGTCACTCCACACAAGCAAAGTACCAGCAAAGGAGGGGAAAAAAACTCCAGAGAAGTTCCTGAGACAGGAAGTCTAGTCCTGCCAAGAATGTAATAAGGGTTAATGGAGAGGCAACACCAGAATGTTTCCTTCCTGCCTTCCTTACAGGATTAGGCCAGTAATTTCTTCTAACAACCTGCTTAGAATGTTAACAACTGGTTCTAGCGAATAGGTGTGAACCTGTAGAATCCCACCGCTGGACTTAAGCTGTTCTCCAAAGCACCTGAAGGCTGGACAAGGGGGAGAGGAAGGATGGTGGGAAAAGAAGAAGAAAGGAAGCTAAGAAGGGAGGGGGGGAGAAGAAGGAAGGATGAAAAAAGGTATGATGTGAAGGAAGAAAGGAAGGAAGAAAAATAAGGTATGAAGCTAGGAAGGAAGGAAAGAAAAGAGGGAGGGAGGGAGGGAGGGAGGGAGGGAGGGAGGAAGGAAGGAAGGAAGGAAGGAAGGAAGGAAGGAAGGAAGGAAGGAAGGAAGGAAGGAAGGAAGGAAGGAAGGAAAAAGGGAGGGAGGGAAGAGGGGAAGGAATATAGGAGATTATTTATTAAAATAATAAAGGCATGGCATGAAGTGGATTATGGCCACAACATAGTCAGTACTTCCATCCATTGCTTCTTGTCCTGCTCTTAGGTGCTTTGGAGAATAAGTCGACCCCTCTTCTCTGTGGCAGCCCTTTCAAATTTCAGAAGACAAGGAGGAATTGAGCCCTCTGGTCCTATTTGAGTTCCTCTTCTGGGCTTTTTGGAGCTCCATCACCCCTAGCTGTGTCAATGCCAGGAGGACGCCTTCTGGAGAACTCCCACCTAGCTCAGGATTGTCTACGGTGAACACGAACTTTAGACAGGAGCCTTCACCAACCCTCCTTCTGTATAGGGTGTCCTGCTTGAGCAGGGGGTTGGACTAGAAGACCTCCAAAGTCCCTTCCAACACTGTCATTCTGTCATTCTGTAATCAAAGCAAGTAGGATCCAAATATTTCCCCTTCCCCCCTTTCCTAGCAGAGGATCGCTCAGTTCTCATAACAACCACCCACGGCGTGTGATTCCTGCTGGATTTTCCAGCGTGTTGACAATCCCCGCTCACCACTGGAGACAGATGTTGCTGCAAGGATCAATCACTAAAACGTAAATAAAATAAAAAATAAAAAAAATATCCTGCACTTGTCAAACAAGGTCTGAAAACCCTTCTGACAACTAGTGCAATGTGCCGCTGCATGTCTAATGTGTGAAATCTGTATTTCCTCTTAAAATACACCGCAGACCTCCGGCCTTGGTCCGTTCCGTAAGGGAACAAAAAAAAGAAAAATACACCGTTTAACTCTGGGTGACTTAATGATTTTTGTCTCTATGCAAATGAGGAAGTCCTTCATTTTCCTCCATCTCTGAATATCAGCAAACACCACTGTCTTATTTAATGTACGTTCGCTTTTTAATGACGCTGCCGAGAATAAGATGTGGTTTTTCAGAATTTTTCGATGGCGACTAGTTTTTATCCGATTGTGAACGGAATCTCTTTTCAATACAGGTAGTCCTCGACTTACAACAGTTCATTCAAAGTTACGATGGCACTGGAAAATGTGACTTACGGCTGTTTTTTTTCACACATACAACCTTTGAAGCATTTCCCACGACCGTGTGATCCAAATTTGGACACTCGGCAACTGACTCATATTTATGATGGTTGCAATGTCCCAGGGTCCCGTGATCCCCTTTTACGATGGTATGACAAGCAAAGTGAATGAGGAACGCCGGTGTCAGGATTCTGGCAGTTACTCCAATTAAATCATGAGCCTCAAACCACACTCCCACAACTGGAAAGGATTTATTAGAAGTTAACATGCTGCCATTAGCCTGGGCATAGCTGACTCTGAAATATGTAATTCACTGTCACCCTTGATCCGTCTTCTCTCCCGCCCCCCCCCAGGTGTATCATCCAACGAAACATGTCCATAGCCAAGAGTCATCAATCATGCTCTCCAATTAGACTTTTGCGTGGCAGAAGCTTCAGTCATCTAATCAGTCTCTGAAGAAAATATGAATGGAATGTACTTTCGATTCCACACTGCTGCCTACTCTTTGAAACTCCCCCCCCCCACTTCTTTCTGTTGACAACTATAAAATGTGTATAGAAAATGTTTTATGAGTTGACATTCGTCTCCCCTCGCTTCTTGAAGGTGACCTGTACAACACACACAAAAACAAATTGATTGCGGATATGGAAGCTTATGCTCATGAAACCCCCTCAGATTTGGTTGGATTTTCTGCATGGAACCTTGCTACAAGGCAATCAGCTTGGATGTTCCTACTCTTTACCCATGATACCTCTGATAAGGGGTAGCCCTTCCACTTGATTAAATATTGGAGTTGTCTCCCGTGCCACCTCGAATGGAGGATTTGCTACACCTCAAAATGTAGCCCCGATTCATTGAACAATCTTGTTACTAATTTAAGAATTGCAGATTGCAACAAGAAAGGTTGTAAAATGAGACAAAGCTGACTTAACAAATGTCTCACTGGACAACAGAAATTTTGGCCACAATTATACCATATCTGGAGTATAACTTTCCCCACTCAAGGAACTGTGACTCATAATCTTCCAGAGATAGATTTTGGATTAATTATAATGACTTCAGAGTCCTTTATATGAAAGGAAGTTGTTGGATAAGGAACATTGCTCCAGGCCAGGAATTAGCAGGCAACCAATCCAAAATATGATTTTCATGTTAAAAATAGCCATGGACTCATTTCAGTCAAAGACATCCACTAAAATATATCCCCCAAATATTTGTGCTTTTCCTAGATGTTATTGTTTCTTATGAATTATAGAGATCCTGCTGAAGAGAAGATCCTTATCGGGTGGTATCTTTCTTGGTTTAGAACGTGGTTTAGCATGGGGTGTAGACCTCATGTGGAATGTTTTGGTTGTTTAATTGATTGTAGGTGTTCTTTGAGTTGCCTTTTGTCTTATATAAAACTAGTAGTAATCTAATCTAATCTGATTCAATCTGGCCCAATTTGATCCAATCCAATCCAACCCAGCCTACTCCAAATCCAGTCCAATCTAATCCAAACCAGTTCAGCCTGATCCAATCCAATCAGGGGTTGGGCTACTTTTGGTTCACACCGGTGCAGGAGAACTGGTTGTTAATATTATGGCCAGTTCAGTGAACTGGAAAATCTCACTCCTGGCTGGTCCCACCCACCCTGCCCCTCCCCTCCCAGGAGTCCCCACATGGCATGTTTTGGATCTCAGATAAGCTCAGGGCCCATGTAAAGGCTCAGGAAGGGATAAAAACAGGCCTCCTGGAATTTCCTGAAGGCATTTCTGGCCTCCAGAGAGCCTCCGGAGCCTGGGGAGGCTGTTTCTGACCTCCTGGAGGCTTGAGGAAAGCCTCCAAAGCTTTGGGGGAGTGAAAGCAACCCCCCTCGGCCTGCTTTTGCTCCCAGGGTGGTGCAGAAAGCCGACTAGGCCTGTCCACCATGACCAGGCCCACCTAGCAACCAGGCAGCGTACCGGTTGTTGAATTATTTGAAGCCTACCCCTGAATCTAATCAAATCTATTCTAATCATTAAGATGTAGGACTATAAAACAAACCAAGAAAACGAACAAAACTCTACTCATAAAAAAAATTTGAAAACCATTTCCATATTTTACCCTAGAAAATGACATGGATATATATATATCCGTGAAGGAGTTGAACTGAACCCAAAGGAAAAATAAATGTATTATTTTTTTATCTATTTAACCCAACCAGGTAGACAGCAAAACAGCATGATTGGGTGTCTTTCGAGATGGGTTTTGTTTTTATGGTCCCCTCCATCTTTAGAGAGTATCAAATATCATAGGAAGCCTGACGATGCCAGTTTTCCTCGCTTGAAATATCTGACGTTAGGAAACATTGTTTTTAACTTAGAAGTCATTGGATAAAAAGTAGAATTTTTCCCCACAATGGGATTAATGATCATCCACACCCAGCCACGTCCTATGATCTTTTCTTTAATCTCACTGGATCAAGACCCTCTTTGGGAAAATAAAAAATAAAAGACTGTCCAAGAGATATTTTAAGGGCACTCATTCGGAGGGGAGTCCTTATCAGAGTTTCTGAATGTCGTTTAAGCCTTTTGATCTGAAATAATATCGAAAGTAGAGGCAACTGTGCCACATTTTCCCCATGGGGAGCTCACGACAGCCACCCAATTACAACTGCGGGTAGACTAGTCGTAATTAACATTTCATGATGAAAAAAGGAAAAAAAAAGAGAGAGAGAAAGAGAAAAAGGCATCACTCCAGAGCTTAGTGATATTCCTTTCATGTCTTTATCAATTGTTAGCCCTGCGATGTATTATTTATACACCCAGAGTGGAAAGGTTAGCAGAGGAATTACAGATTGTAGCTTATGAGCGCAGAAGGTCAACGGCGGGGAAAAAAAAAATCTGAATGCCGAACGCATAATCTTTTCCGTTGACCCAGTCAAAGCAACTTACTTAATGAGTCTGGGTGGGAAATTCAGAATTAATGCAACAGCCGTCATTCATTTTTTTATTTATTTTTTATTTTTTGCCCTACTTGGTTCATGTGGAATTTTTATTTCTGCTCCCCCCCAATATATATATATATATATGGAGAGAGAGAGAGAGAGAGAGAGAGAGAGAGAGAGAAGAGAAGAGAAGAGAGAGAGAGAGGGAGGGAGGGAGGAAGGGCTGTTAAGAGTCGAGGTCGCAACACCGCCAAGATCAAAGAAGAAGTTGGTGAGTTGGCTACGACTCAAGAGCTGACAGAGTCAACTCAACGGCCCACTGAGTGGAGATTGGATTTCCCAGCATGCTTTGCAAAACCGTCGATAAAAAATGAATCACATAGCTCCTCGTTGGAGGGAGTGCTCTCATCTATATTTTACCACGAGAGCTCTATCGGGGAGGTCATCTATTATTGAAAAACATTGTTTTTATAGCATCCGCAGTGACTGCAACAAAACGGGACGGTGAAGAGAAGGATGTCTTAGAACAGGGGTGTCAAACTCGATTTCATTGAGGGCCACATCAGGGTTGTGTTTGACCTCGGGGGGCTGGGGTGCGTTGGGGCCAGCTCGATAGCAGGACTTCCCTCAGACCCTCCCTCACTCTCATTATAATCTCCTTCCTTCCTTTCCTCCTTCCTTCCCTCCTTCCTCCTCTTCTTTTTCCTTCCCTCTTCATTCTCCTTTTGCCGACTTTCCCCTCTTTCCTTATTTTTCCCTTCCTTTCTCTCTCTTTCCATCTTTCCTTCTTCTCTGTTGCCTTTCCTCTTTCCCTTTCTCCTTTCCTGTCCCTTCTTGGATGCTCAAGTGCAAGAGGGCAAACATTTCTCCTTTTGTTTTGTTTTTAGTTGGTTTCGCTAGCGCTCTGCCAGTGAAAACAGAGCCCAGGGATGTGCTTGTGACACAAACACACACACACACACATACACACAGAGAGACGAGCTCAATTTTTACTGGCAGAGGCACCTTCGGTGTTTCCAGGGCAGCCTCGCGGGCCAGATCTAAGTACCCCATGAGCCTTTAGTTTGACAACTCTGTTCTCGAAGGTACCTTGGAAATGGATATTTCTTAGAAATGCAGAACGCGTGCTTACTCTTGAAACGGTGGGGTTCAAATTTTTTTCCTACCAGTTCCGTGGGAGTTGCTTGGTGGGCGTGGCTTGGTGGGTGTGGCAGGGGAAGGATACTACAAAATCCTCATTCCCTCCCCACCCCACTGACCTGCTTTCCAGCTCCTTTCTCCTGTGCAGGGCAAGCAAAGAAGACCCAGCCAATCAGCTGGGACTCGATGGGAGGCGGAGAATAGATGGGGGCGGGGCCATTCAGAGGTGGGATTTGCCGGTTCTCTGAACTACTCAAAATTTCCGCTCCCGGTTCTCCAGAACTGGTCAGAACCTGCTGAAGGCCACCTCTGTGTTGAATACATTTCCATCTTTTGATGGCTTTTTATCATAGTGAAGCTTCTGAGGAGAACTTCCTCGGCTCTTCAGGTGCTGAAGAAATTTCCAGCCAAGGTTCAGAGAGGAAAAGAAAGTCACTTTGGACAGGAGTATAGGTTGTCCTCAACAAAAAGTAACGGATGGAAACTAACCAAGGAGAGGAGGAACCTGGAACTAAGGAGGAATTTCCTGACAGAACAATTAATCAATGGGATAACTTGACTCCAGAAGTTCTGGGTGCTCCATCACTGGAAGTTTTCAGGAGGAGACTGGACAGCCACTTGTCTGAAATTGTATAGGGTTTTTTCCCCCTTGAGCAGGGGGTTAGACTAGAAGACCTCCAAGGTCCCTTCTGGCTGTATTCTGATTGATTCTTTTACTACAGCCAATGTTAATAAAAGCAGGTTTAGGCTTTGCATAGGCTTGATATCTTCATCCTGACAACTTAGTGTGGCTGACATCAATCTTGCAAGTTTTATCTTCTTGTTGCTTTGCCCTTGTCACTGTCAAGGTCATCTTCTTTCCTTTCTACACTCAGTGGCTCAAACTCCCTTTTTTACAACTCTGTAATCTCTTAGTTTGGTGTAGAATCAGGTGATTGGATGGAGCCGAGCATTTACTGGCTGCATGTCCTTCCTGATGCCACAGAGAGTTCACAGCAGATGTACATTCTTTGCATGCTAAGAGAGAAACATCTGCTGCTACCGAGGATTGAACTCTCAACCTTCTCAGTGGCAAGTGAGCATCTTCATCACTAGGTCAAGTATTTAAAGAAAAGTGCACATTCTGGATGGATCCTGAAAATGGTATTCATAGGGTAGGGAAACGTTCAGAGTATCGCAACGTAAATTCAGCAGCAGAAAAAGTAAACACAGATGGCTGAGGCTTCATTTAACTTCTTTATAAACACATAAAGTAAATTTTACCATTTTAGAAATAAGGCGAGGTCAATAGTGGATAGTTTAAGGTTAAAGGAGTGGGGGTTTGAGGATGTAACAAGAGTCAGGTAGTGCATTCCAGGCGTTGACATTATCATGCTTCCTTTTCATTAAGTAGACTTTTTAAAAAAGAAAGAAACTAATTTGCCAGGATCTATGGAGATTCTTAGGTGCTTTTTCAAGAGGCAACTGGACTTTCTGTTTTTTTCTTTTGAAGACGTTTCACTTCTCATCCAAGAAGCTTCTTCAGCTCTGACCGGATGGTGAGGAATGGAAGGATTTATATTCCTTGCAGACAGCTGGTCATTTGCCTCCTTTTTAGAGAGTTGTTGAGGCTATTTAGAGGTTTGTCTGTGTCATCAGAACCATGTTGTGGAGCTGTGCTTTGCAAAGGACCAGCTGTCTGCAAAGAATATAAATCCTTCCATTCCCCACCATCTGGTCAGAGCTGAAGAAGCTTCTTGGATGAGAAGCAAAACATCTTCAAAGAAAAACCAGAAAGTCCAGTTGCCTCTTGAAAAAGCACCATTGGGATTCAATTGTTTTTACTACCGGTTCTGTGAGTGTGGCTTGGTGGGCATGGCAAGAGATGGATACTGTAAAATCTCCATTCCCTCCCCACTCCTGGGGGAAGGTTACTGCAAAATCCCCATTCCCTCCCCATCCCACTAACCTGCTTTCCAGCTCTGTTCTCCTGTGCAGGGCAACCAAAGAAGACCCAGCCAATCAGCTGGGACTCGGGAGGCGGAGAATAGATGGGGGCGGGGCCAGTCAGAGGGGGCATTTGCCAGTTTTCCCAACTGTTCAAAATTTCCACTACCGATTCTCTAGAACTGGTCAGAACTGGTCAGAACTGGTCAGAACTGTCTGAATCCCACCTCTGCTTTGGGATAATTTGCCAATGTTTTAAATGAAAAATTCAAATCAAAGCTGTAAATACTATTAAATTAATATGTGACATTACGAAGAAGCAACATACAAGATAGGGAGCAAAGTACAGGGAGTCCTCATTTAGTGATCATTCAAAGTTTCAACGATGCGGAAAAAGTGACTTATGACTGTTTTTCACACTTACAGCTTTGTAGCATTCCCCCCCCCTGGTCATGTGACCCAAACCTGGACACTTGGCAACTGACTCATACCTATGACCATTGTGTGTCCCAAGGTCACATGATCCCTTTTTGTGACCTTCTCACTAACAAAATCAATGGGGAAGCCAGATTCCCTTAACAACTGTGTTACTAACTTAACAACTGAGGTGATTCACTTAATGACTGTGGCAAGAAAAGTCTAAAAGGGGGTGAAGAACTCACTGAACAGCTGTCTTGCTTAGCAATTTTTGGCTCAGTTGTGGTTGTAAGTGAAGGATCTCTTTACTCCCTTCTGACAAAAGTATAAGTCTCCCTTGTAAATAAAGAGCTGAACAGAAATTGATAGGTCAATTCAGGAAAGGAAAGAAAAAAGATTTTATTTTTGTTTGGGAGACTACAGTCAAATGTAACCCAATAATTTTTGCCTTTGCCTAAAAGGGTCGCCCTGGCTCAAGTGGCTAAGACGTTGAGCTTGTAGAGCAGAAAGGTTGGTAGTTCGGCGGTTTGAATCCCTAGCGCCGCGTCACGGAGTGAGTTCTTGTTTCTTGTCTCAGCTTCTGCCAACCTAGCAGTTCGAAAGCATGTAAAAATGCAAGTAGAAAAATAGGGACCACTTTGGTGGGAAGGTCACAGCGTTCCGTGCGCCTTCGGTGTTTAGTCATGCCAGCCACGTGACCATGGAAGCATCTTCGGACAGCGCTGGCTCTTCGGCTTTACAACGGAGATGAGCACCAGCGTTACCTAGAGCCGGAAATGACTAGCATGTTAGGTGTGAGGGGAACCTTTACCTTTAAACTGAGCCAGTATAATTTGTATTCTGTTCTATTTCTTTGATCTTTTTTTTTTTTTAAATAAAGGAGAAAAATGTTTGACCCATTAGGTTCAAATTCTCTTTCCTGCCCATTTTGTGCCAGAATGAATGCAGCCATTTTGGCAATGTGGAAGTCAATTTCCAAGGTCGCGTCCCCTCTCCCGCTGTCCTTTTAAATATTTTCAGTGCACAGGCCCAAAAACGTTGCCAAAAGTCTTTCTTGTGCTGCTTCTTTGCTTTCCAGCATCTTCCTGAGAAATAAAGTGGAAATCTGATAATTAGCCAGGAGAGACAGGAAAAAAGGGGTTGGAGTCCGCAGAGCTGAATCATACTCCGAAGGTTTTCAAGGGATCTCGATATGTGCTTAATGCTTCTAATTCTCCAGGGCTGTAATTATCTGGAAATAGACGACTAAGAAGATGAGTATTTTGGGAGATGTCAATGTTCTGGATTTATTGGAACTGAAGAAGTCGTGTGTTCAAAGCCTCCAGTGGGATGGGGAAAAGGCCTCCTTTTTTTTAAGGTTCTACAGATGTGGTTGAAATTGGTGACCTAAGAAGAAACATTTTATTTCTTCCTCTCCACGGCCCTTGCTTCCTATTGCAGACATTGATTTAGCCTAATTAACAGAACCTCTTCCTTTTCTTCGTTTTCCCGTTATGATTTTTAACTCTTTGGGCACTTTTGAGGCTGAGGGGAACTCCAAAAGAGTTAAAGAATGACCCTTTAAGTCTGTGGAGATTCTCCGTCATCCAGTTCATGGTTGCTTTCTTTCAAAAGGGAACTGGACTTTCTTTGTTTTTTCTTGGAAGACCATTCACTCAGAAGGGAAGAAGCTTCTTGGATGAGAAGCGAAACCTCTTTGAGCAAACAAGAAAGTCCAGTTGCCTTTTGAGAGAAGAAACTTTGGGACAACAACAGCAGAAGTAAACAACTACATGCCACTGTACATGGTTGACCGGTGTTATTATTATGTGGAAGGCAAGCAACTCCACCCTGTATAACGGACATTAATACAATTGAATGAGTACAGAGGTATTTCATGAGAAGAGTATTCCACTCCTCAGCTTGCAACACAACACCTTATGCCACCAGGCTAGAAATTTTGGACCTGGACAACCTAGAACTACACTGCCTACAGTCTGATCTAAGCCTAGTACACAAAATGGTCTGCTACAATGTCCTACCTGTCAATGACTACTTCAGCTTCAACCACAATAACACACGGGCAAACAATAGGTACACACTCAAAGTTAAATCGCTCCAAACTCGATTGCAGAAAATACGACTTCAGCAACAGAGTGGTCAATTCCTGGAATTCACTCCCTGACTCTGTTGTTACATCCTCAAACCCCCAAAACTTTAACCTTAAACTGTCTACCGTGGACCTCACTCCATTCCTAAGAGATCTGTAAGGGGACGTGTATCAGCGCACCAGTGTGCCTACCGTCCCTGTCCTATGGTTCCCATGTATTTGTTTATACTTATTCATTAAGTCTATACTTATACCTGTTTATTTTTATATGTTTATATGCTATGTCCATGCTTATACTTGTTTTCTCATACATGCTTGACAAACTAACTAACTAAATAAAATAAAATATTTCACCATGGGCTGAGACCTACCAGAGCGGGGAGGCAAGGAATGTTGCGGGTCCCATCCCCAAGGGAGATATCACCTGGTGGGACCCAGAAGAAGGGCCTTCTCCGTGGTGGTTCCCTCCTTCTCTCTGGAACATCCTTCCCTCAGAGATTAAAATGGCCCCCACTCTGATACTCTTCCGAAAGGCGCTGAAGACCTGGTTCTGCCAGCGGGCCTGGGGAACGCAGAGAAGGATGGAGCCCATTAAATAGCCTGTGTGATGTGTTGTCACCGGGATGGAGGATTATTGTATTATTTTATTAATTTATTATATGATTATTCTCTTTTATTTGTTTTATATATGAAATTTTTATATTCCCGTAAGCTGCCTTGGGAGAATAGTCGGCAATATAAATTTCCTAAACTAAATAAAAAACTCCCCCCACTCTCTCTCAGCCCAACCCCCCCCTCACAAAGTTGCTGTTGTGAGGATCATTGCGGGAGGAAGGAGTACGCAATATGTTCTCCACCTTGTTTGTAAAAATCCTAAAGATGGGATAGGATGTAGTAGATAAATAAATAAACACATCATAAGCCTGACTCAAGACAGAAGGTTCCTACCATTAAAGCTCCGAACAATTTTACTGTCTTCTATATGAATCTGGTCAGCACATGAGGGCAGGATTATATGAAACTGGGCATGCTCAAAAGGGCACATGCGGGCATGAGACTTCATTTTCATTTTTTAAAAATTAATCACATTCATATTGATATCCTTTGACTGTGGAATTCAGATCTTCTTGGTGCACACAGACATATCCTTGGCAGGGGTGGGATTCTACAGGTTCACACCTATTCGCTAGAACTGGTTGTTATCATTCTAAGCAGTTGGGAGAACCGGTTGGTAGAAGAAATTACTGGCCTAATCCTGTAAGGAAGGCAGGGAGGAAACATTCTGGTGTTGCTTACAGAAACGGCCTTTCCGTTATCCCTTATTACATTCTTGGCAGGACTGGACTTCCTGTCTCAGGAACGTCTCTGGAGTATTTTTACCCTCCTTTGCTGGTACTTTGCTTGTGTGGAGTGACCATTCAAAGTTACAGTGGCACTGAAAAAAGTGACTTATGACTGTTTGTCACACTTACGACTGTTGCAGCATCACCACAGTCATGAGAGGCCAGGCGAGGAGATGTGTGCCTCAATGTGAGTGATATTGAGTTCTCCACGCCCAGCCAGTCACATGACCACCAAGCCACGCCCACCAACTAAGCCACACCCACAGAACCAGTTGTTAAAAAATTTTGAATCCCACCCCTGATACTTGGCACATTGCACCCGCCCTTTTGAGGGAAAAACAACATTCTGCAGCTCATAGAAAATGAGTAAGAAATACCACATCAAAGACATGAAAGGTCTGAGCAGGGAGAAAGAAAACAAGACACATATACAACTCTTTTACAATGACAGTGTTTGCTCTGCTTCTCTAAACCTTTCCACTTTTGAAGGCCATCCTTGGTTTTGTTGCATCCATAAACCACTGCCTTGTCGTTTGAACTTCTCACCACTCTTTTTCGTGATGATCTCATTCAATCCTTCTTTCTTCTTCCTCTTTACTCTCCCTTCATAAATTTGGCAATGTAGACATCTCTCTTTGTCTTAGACTTAAAAGACTTGGAATAACTTTATTGTCACTTTGAATGTTCACTAATCACCATACGTTAAAATGAAATTGGGTTGCATACAATTGATGCTTTCATATTATGGTATTGGAGAACACCAAAGGGTCTCCACCTCTAATACTGTATAAACATAAACCTGATAAGATAAATAGATAAATACAAAATTATGCATGTAGGTCACATATATTATATGACATGGGGAAGAGCATGACCATCTGCGACCCCATGGATCACAGCATATCAGGCCTCCTGCCCTCCATTGTGTCCCAGAGTTTGCTCAAACCCATGTACGTCGCGTTGATAGCCCTATCTTACCACCTCCTCCTCCACCGTTCCCATCTCCTTCTGCCTTCCATCTTTCCCAACATCAGGGTCTTCTCCAAGAACTCCTCTCTTTCTCATGTGGTGGCCAAAGTATTTTGAACTTCAGCTTCAGGATCTCTCCTTCCAAAGTATGGTCAGAGTTGAGTTCCTTTAGGATCAACTGATCGGATCTCCTTGCAATCCAAAATACTCCCAAGAGCGTTCTCCAACACCATAATATGAAAGCATCAATTCTTTGGCGCTCAGCTTTCCTTATGGTCCAACTATCCATACATTACTATCCATACTATGGAAAACCATAGCTTTGATTATAAGGACTTTTGTCGGTAAGGTGATATCTGTGCTTTTTAATATGCCGTCTAGTTTGCCATTGCTTTCCTCCCAAGGAGCAAGCATCTTTCAATTTTAGGGCTGCAGTCACCATCTGCAGACCAGTTTCTCAACCTCAGGAAAATATGTGGATTTCAACTCCTAGAATTCCCAGCCAGTCATACAAAGCATCATGTGAATGTCAACACCCAGCAAAGCATGAATGGCTGGGGAATTCTGGGAGCTGAAGGTGTTTTCTTCTAGCAGTTGTGTTACTTAGTTGGGTCTGCAAGAAAACAGCCAAGCTCAGAGAGCAACAAGGACCCTACAGTACAATTGGTCATAGATTCAACCTAGAAATAAGGAGAAATTTTCTGACTGTGAGAACAATCAACCAGTGCCTTCAGAAGTCATGGGAGCTTCATCACTGGAGGTTTTCAAGAAGAGACTGGACTGCCATCTGTCAGAAATGGCATAGGGTCTCCTTCTTGGGTGAGGGGTTGGACTAGATCAGTGGTCGCCAACCATTGGGCTGGGGAGCACTGGTGGTCTGCGAGAAAATTTTGGAGAAATGTCACCCCCCAAACACTTCCCAAAGTAATTAATCCATAATTAATCCAGGCTGTGCAGGAACACAAGGCTGCACTGCCCACATGGCCCATGGGAACACAACGCTTGCGTCGCTTGCATTGCGAACAACATGAGATAGTGAGGGGAAGGGGGAAAGGGCAGAGGGGGAGAACTTGCCCCATTCACCCCACACACCTTGCCTGGCCACTGGGCTGCTTCTTTCCCCTTATTTCTTCTTCTGCCTTTGGCTGTACACAACATATATTTCTATTTTCTTCACGGTAGATACATACACTTCTACTTCTACATTTATATAAGGGCTCATTTTATGCAATGTTTGAATTTGAGCTCTGGGAGAGGGAAGAAAGATGGCAGTGCTAACCCTGTGCAAACAACATCAAGCTTAGAGGCACGATTAAGCATACAGAAAGACTAAAATTAGAAACTCCACGGAACATGTAGGGATGACCTTCTTGTTTGATGGAACAGAAACGGAATGCGATTCATTAGCAGAAAGTGGGATGGGAAGAAGATGGTAAGGTACTTAGTTTGGAATAGAAGCAGCCATACTGATCCAGGCTTTCTTTCTTTGTAGCTTTTCCTTAAAAGGTTTCTACCTGCCTACCAAGGTGAGGGGGACCAGTTGCTTTCATGGTGTAGAGACAATAACTTGGTCCTCAACACCAATAAGACCAAGGAGCTTACAGTGGACTATAGAAGGAATAAATCAGACATCCAGCCCTTGCTTATCAATGGAGACCAAGTGGAGCAAGTGGCCAGTTTTAAGTTTCTGGGTGTTACCCTAAAAGAGGATCTGACCTGGGGGTGCTCACATTGCAACCCTGGTCAAAAGGGCCCAGCAGAGATTATACTACCTGAGGCTTCTCAGGAAATAATAACCAAATGAAAAACTGCTGGTGACCTTCTACCGCTGCAACATAGAGAGTATTTTAATTTACAGCACCTCTGTATGGTTTGCCAATTGCACAAGGGCAGATAGGACAGCACTCCAGAGGTTTAATGTCATTGCCCAGAGGATCATTGGTTGCCCTCTCCCCTCTTTGGAAGAGCTTTATAGCTCCCGCTGCTTTAAGAAAGTTCAAAATATTCTCAAAGATCCATCTCATCCTGGGCACCCTTTTTTTTGAACTATTACCATGTGGCAGACGGTACAGGATAATAAAAACAAGGACAAATAGGCTGAAAAACAGCTTCTAGGCCCTGGCAGTAACTCTACTGAATTCTACTGTATACTGCAATATTAATGCAATATCTGGGGTTTTCCATTCAATTGTACAGAATGAGAAGAATGTGTGTTTGTGTTTTATTTTTTTATGTATAATCTACACTGAGGATGGCATTTGATTTCGTTGTAAAGTAAAGCAAGTAAACTATCCCAGATGGCAGGCAGTTCTCCTTGTCACTGCTAGTACCTTAACCACAGATGGTTTATTAGAATTATGTACCACAAGACCGGGCCCTGGATTGCATCACGAAAGAAGGGAGGGAGAGAGGAAGGAAAAAAAAGGAAGGAAGGATAGTGAGAAGGAGTACTGATTGGGGTATTGTTTATTTATTTTATTTTGTTTGTTTTGTCAAACATGTACAAGATAACAAGTATAGGTATGAACACAAAAAAGAACAAAGGGGATAAATACAGATAAATGGGGACAGTAAGACAGGGACAGTAGGCACACTGGTGGGGTTATGCACACCCCCGTTAAGGACCTCTTAGGAATGGGGTAAGGTCCACGGTACACAGTTTGAGGTTGAAGTTGTGAGGGGTTGAGGCTGTAACAATGAAGTCAGATAGGGCGTTCCAGGCATTGACCACTCTGTGGCTGAAGTCGTATTTTCGACAACCGGGTTTGGAGCAATTTACCTAGAGCCGTGATGGCAAACCTATAGCATACATGCCACAGGTGACATGCAGAGCCATTTTTGTAGGCATGTGAGCCCCAGGCAAACTTACTTCACTGTGCATGCGCACACCTCCCATACCGGAAGGGATGAAATGGGCCTATTTTTCAGCCTGCAGAGGCTGCAGAGGCTTTCCTTAAAGCTCTGGGAGGCCAAAAAAAAGGGCCTCAAATGGGCTGAAAACCAGCTGGGAGGTGCAGTGCAGGTAAGGGGACAGCAGGGTGGGGGGATTGTTTGTGCATGTGCAGGTGACATGGGGGGGGGCTGCATGCATTGCCTTCTGGGTGCTGGCACGTGAGCTCGTGCACACAAGTCCGTGCACAATTTTTGACACAGGAGTCCAATGTAGCCGGCAGCAAGTGTGGACGGCTGAGGAGAGTGAGGACTCAGATGAGGGGCCAGGACCATTGGGGAGTGAACTGCTGCCTTCAGAGAATATGGGGGGTGGCATCAGCGATGAGGAGTTTCCCGAGGAGCCTGTGCCAAGTGCGCATGAGCGCAAGGCTGCTTTGAGGAAAGTGCAGCTGCAGCAGCACGGGCAACTCAGGAGTAAGGTTGCAAGGTAATGGTCCCTCCTTCAAGAAGATAAAAACCAGCTGTGAAACAAACCTTTGCAGAAGGCAAAGACGTTTTGAAACTCCAGCCTCATGGACATTCCAGTATCCTGAGTTTGTATTTGAAGATTCTTATTTTGCAAATTATTTCTTGTCTGTTACCTTTTGGCAAGTCTCACACAGCTTGGCAAGACTTGTGGTTATCACAGCTAATTATTTTGTAAAAGCATCATAAAGTTTCTGTTTCTTTTGGATTGTGTTTAACCTGTTGAAAAAGGCCATGGGTCAGAACACCCAAAAGGATAGCCACCAGTGACCTAGAGTCTGTACCAGTTGTTTGCCCTGTGTATTATTGTGGTTGAAGCTGAAGAAATCATTCACTTGAAAGAGTCAAATAGGCAGCCCCCGAGGTGAATCTCCCCGTATGCTCGCCCACCCGCCTTTTCTTTTTTCTTTTTTAAAAAAAGCCACAAGTCCAACGATCTCTTGAACTTTGCTTCTTCGAGCCATTTCCTAACCATGTAAAGATGCTTCATTGACCACTTCCTCCTCCTGATGTTAAGATGGCTCTTGAGATTCCCACTAAAAGCCATTTGCAGGTTTCTTGAGTAAATCTGTATTGATTACAATGTCAATTCCGCTGATTATCCCTTCCCATTAAGTCGTAGCATCCATGGAATTTGGTGGGCGATCAGTCAGAGAGGTGACACGTAAGTGAGCCACTGAGGTCGAGGCAACGGTAGAAAGATCTTCAAGGAAGCCTTTGCTCTTTGGAGAGGCCTATCACGCTCCCTTTGTTCTCCCTTCCGGCTTTATTCGGTATCGACTTACATAATTTGATTGCATCAAACCTGCCTTCTCAACAAGATTTACATTTGTAAAAAGATTGCTTTCTTGCTCATCCAAATTCAAGAGGATGCAGACGAAGGGCTGCTTTTAACCACTGGAATGAAATTGTGCCCCCCTTGTAGAGATTGTCCTGTTTTTGTTTGTTAGTTAGTTTTTCCTCTTTGCTCTTTGGTGCAAACAGACTGAACACAAATGGGTTCATAAATTTTTTAATACACGTTTGATGGCAATGTTCACTGTCGCCACTATTATGCATCTCCAGAGAACATTTAGACTCTCTGTTCTAACCTGGTGCTCCCCAAGTATCCTCATAATTGCCAACCCCTTTCCTTTCCTTTCCTTTCCTTTCCTTTCCCTTCCCTCCCCTTCTTTTCCCTCGCCTCCCCTTCCCCCTTCCCCCTTTCCTTTCTCCTTTCCTCTGGCTTTGTTGTTCTCTTCCTTCCTTCCTTCCTTCCTTCCTTCCTTCCTTCCTTCCTTCCTTCCTTCCTCCCTCCCTCCCTCCCTCCCTCCCTCCCTCTCTCCCCCTTCCTTCCTTCCTTCCTTCCTTCCTTCCTTCTTTCCATCCCTCCCTCCTTCCTTCCTTTCTCCCTCCGTTTCTTTCTCTCTCTCCCTCTTCCTTCTTTCCTTCTTTCCTCCCTCCTTCCTTCCTCCCTCCCTCCCTCTCTCCCCTTCCTTCCTTCCTTCCTTCCTTCCTACCTTCCTCTCTTTCTCTCCCTCCTTCCTTCCTTTCTCCCTCCCTTTCTTTCCTCCTCCTCCTCCCTCCCTCCCTTCCTTCCTTCCTTCCTTCTATCCCTCCCTCCTTCCTTCCTACCTTCCTCTCTCTTTCTCTCCCTCCTCCTTCCTTCCTCCCCCCTTTCTTTCTTCTCCCTCCCTCCCTCCCTCCCTCCCTCCCTCCTTTCTTCCTTCCTTCCTTCCTTCCTTCCTTCCAATTCAGAATACAGAAGAATTATTGTTGAACCCGTTTCTTTCCTCATTTCCCCCACTCCAAACCAATTCCAAAAACAGGAATAAATACGGACAGTATATACGGTGGCAGTATTTGCACATAGTAGCAGAAATTAGAAGGTTTGCAACGACAAAAGTATAAATTACTTTTGGCAAAAGTGCTTTTGTCTATGTTATTTTTAATGTTTGCCTTACCTTTGCCACTGTTTCTTACTCCTTTTTGTGCATTCTGAATAACATCGCTTTCTCTGAAAGGAATAATATAATAGCTGTGTATTTGGGGTTTGTGCGCTTGTGTTTGCGGGTGTGATTTATTTCACTGTCCGCATAAGCAAGCCAGGATGCTGGCTCCTAGAGGTTTTCAGCTATTTCTTCTACAGATAATGTTAAAAATCCACATCTAGTTTTTTTTTGCAAAGCCTCCTAAGCAACCTCCTAATATATGCAGTTATTAAACTACAATTCCATAAGAAACCACTTTCTATCTATAATAAAACAACAAAAGACAACCAAGCTCATCTTTAACGACTACATACGGCCTTCAAGATTTAGAGCAACAAATAAGCCTCCAAGGGAAAAACTAGGTTCCACGTTCAGTATATGCAATTAATGTTTTTTTTATCTTGAGGTAAATAAAACAAGACTTGTGGGAAAGCCCCAGGAACCACAGGACTGTGAAGATAAGGGAGGAATATTGAAAGGGAGAATTTTTGAACTTCACCCTTTAAAATTTGTCCATTCCTCCTTCCTTCCTTCATCTTTATAGACAGTCCTTTACTTATAACCATTTGTTTAGGGACTGTTCAAAGTTGCAACTTGAACTGAAGAAGCTTCTTGGATGTAACCATCCCAAAGACCCATTTTTTTCCCCAAAAGGCAATTCGACTTTCTTGGTTTCTTCTTTCTCTTTTTTCTAATCAAGTTTTTTTATTTTATTCTACATATACGCATCAATACATAAACAGTGTGGCACCTAAGCATCATACATTTTAGTGCAAACAAAAATAATATTAATCATATCTCTAATGTTAATACACATATTTGTATTAAATTATAATCCTTCATTATTTAATTATTCAGTATTCTAATACCTTCTTCTAATGCCAGTCACCATATTATTTAAACATGCATGATAATTTTATTATTCAATTCCTTTTGTTTTTTATTTTTAAAAGAAAAAAAATTCTCTTTTGGTAAGCAGTGTGGTTCCAGGTTTTTACATTTCAATACAAACATGACCATAGTTACATATTCATCTTTCTTGTTCAATTTCATATCACATTATTACTTATTAATATTAAATTCATTAAACTTATTTTATCCAATTTCAATTCATATCTTAATTTCTTTCATTTTTCTTAGGATATTCTCATATCTTATTTTACAATATTATCTAAGATTCTTATTTCAGTTTGATATTCATTACACATATTACTTTTGTCTGTCACATTTGTGATTTTATCAATTCTGTTAGGAATCTGTCCAACAATTAGTTGGGTTGGCAATATATAAACCAACAATGTATGTTTGTAGCTTTAAGACAAAATCACTGTATCAATTCCGATTGGTTGATTGTATTGCGAATTGCCATAAGAAGAAGCTAGAGATCATAGTTTGCTCTCTCTGACATTCTGTATCTCTGACATTCTGTTGCTATCTCAGTTTGACTCCATTGTATTTATGTTGAGCTTATACTTTGATATCTTTGTTTACTGTAAATGACAAAGGCAACTGGTAAGAAGACTTTGTAATTGGATATTCTTTGAACTGTAAAATGTATATGACTTGGACTGTTTATTGGACTGTGCTATTTCTTAAAGTAAACTTTAACTCAATTTAGTGTAGCTGTGTGTGGCTGAATAATTATTCATAACTACTCTCATAAACGTTTCCATGTGCATATCCTTGTTACACAAGGGTTATTCTGTACATATCCTAACAAATCCTTGTTCTATTAATTCTAAAAATTGTCCCCTTTAGTTGTCAATTCGAGCTTATCACCTTCACTCTGCATTAATAACAATATTTTTTTATCTACCACATATCATATATATATATATTTAAGTCAGATTCCACATAGTATTCTTTTCTCAATCACCATATTAATCATCTATATATTACAAAAATATTAATCTAGTCAATTAAGTATAGAAACTGATATTAATCTTTCCATTATGATTCTTATAATTTTATACATCTTTGATTATCAACTAATATTCTTATAATAAATTCCCATTTCCATATCTATTTTATTAAATTCTATATCTGGTATAACAATAATCCATAGAAAGAAAGAAAAATATCAGACTTTCTTGGTTTTTTTCCTTGAAGATATTTCACTTCTCATCCAAGAAGCTTCCTCAGAATTGAAGAAGGTTCTTGGATGAGAAGCTAAATGTCTTCCAGGAAAAACCAAGAAAGTCCAGTTTTTGAAAAAGCATTTTTGGGACAACCAAAATTACCTGGATGACTGAGAATCTCCATAGACTTCCTGGATGAGAGACAAAGAGAGGGGGGAGACAGACAGACAGATAGATGAGAGAGAGATGATAGATATTGTAGAGAGAGAATGATACATAGATGATAGATAGATGATAGATGATAGATAGATGATAGATAGATAGATAGATAGATAGATAGATAGATAGATAGATAGATAGATAGATAGATAGATAGATAGATAGATAGATGTTGAGACTCTGGAAAGAATTCAGAGAAGAGCAACTAAATTGATTAGGAAATTGGGGGCTAAAACATATAAAGAATTGGGGATTTCTAATTTGATTAAAAGAAGGACTAGGGGAGACATGATAGCAGGGTTCCAATATCTCAGGGTCGCCACAAAGAAGATGCGGTCAACCTATTCTCCAAAGGACAAGAAGCAATCCCCAGCTAATCCTGACTTCAACCTTCATTTGTTCTGAGAAGTCCAGTAGACTATCAAGTGCAACTTCTCAGATTAAAAAAAACACACAGAGGGGAAAATCAGATTCTGCTGAGTGTTTACAATGGCCCCCTCTCTCTATTATTTACCGGGTAATACTGTATGTCTGCTCTTCAGGAATGAATATCTAATTTTTCCTTTCCCTTCCTTCCAACTCTCCCTGAATTGAAAGCTGAAAAGCGTCAGCAGTAACCAGCCTGACATCAATTAATATTTACTCTACTGATTCCTCCCAGAGTGAGTGACCTGTTCTACAGAGCTGTTTCCAAACTAAGCGAGACTGTGTAATTATTGAAGAATGATAGGTGCATAGGAATATCATGATAATTATTCCATTAACAAACACAAGACCTCTGGAGCAAACACTACTGTTTCGTTAATTAATACGGTTCTCTGGCAGATATTTTCCCCCCGCCCCCAATTTTCTAGATTCTGCTGGTGGTGAGTAAATTTTAAGCCACTCTGATGAAATCTAACAAACCCCCATAGATTTAAAAGTAAGATCTGTTTGAGTTCTGGCTATCTCGCATCAAAAATTAAACAAAAACAAAACATCTGGGCTGTTTAGTAATTTAGCACTGGTCAGAAAGTCAATAGTTTGAGCTCTCTTTTTGACCTGTCTCTTTGCTTGGCTTTTAATTGAGGTGGTCAGTCGAAAAACTCATGAACGTTCAACATTCAGCTCCAAGGACTGTACCTTGTAATTTAATAGAATAAGAGAGTTGGAAGGGACCTTGGAGTTCATCTCATCCAACCCCTTGCTCAAGCAGGAGAACCTATATAATTTCGGACAAATGGCTGTGTAGTCTCTTCTTAAAGACCTTCAACCTTGGAGCACCCACAACTTCTGAAGGCAACTTCTGTTCCGCTGGTTCATTGTTCTCACTGTCAGGAAATCTCTCCTTAATTCCAGGTTGCTTCTCTCCTTGATTGGTTTCCATCCATTGCTTCTTGTCCTGCGTTCAGTTTCTTTGAAGAATAGCTTGATCCCCTCTTCTTTGGAGCAGCCCCAACTTCTGGAGGCAAGCCATTCCATCGGTTGATTGTTGTAACACAATTAACACAAAGAATACCACAAGGAATACCAAGCCATACGGAGTGTAGCTGTAGGCATATCCCAGCATTGGGATATATTTTCCAAGGTCTTTCTTCTTCATGATTGCCAGGTGCTAGTCTCTGGCATAATTCTTGATTGCTTGTTCCTATTGACTGTTGAGTGTTGGTTCTAAAAGGCAGATGTTTTCCATCATTTCAATACTTTCATTGTTGAGATCTATGATATAAGGATTTCCCAAACTTGCTTTCATTCGTTGGGCTGACTGGGAAGGACATAACATTTTGAAATTGTAAGATATCCAGTGTCAGGATTCCGGCAGTAAACCACCCCACCTTTAAATCATGAGTCTTGAGCCAAACTTCCAAAACTTAAAAAGGATTTATTTGGGAGTTAACATATCCGGCACTGCCTGGGTGTAGCCGATTCTGAGACACATCATTCATTGTCACCTTTGACCCTGGTTTCCCCCCACCCCCTGGGTGTATAGTAATTCATATTCTCCAATGGGACACCTCCATAGCCAAGAGTCCTCAATCATGCTCTTCTTCTGCAGTAAGAATTTTGCACTGCAGAAACTTCGGTCACCTAGTTACTATCTTTGAAAACATTTGTGGAATGCAGTTTCGGTTTTGCAAGCTGCTGCACTGCTCTCCCGTCCCTTTCTGTTGGCAACTCTGAAAAGACCACAGAACTATTTTGTGAGTTGACCTCCAGATGAACGTCAACCAATTTCGGGGTTTTAGAATACAGGTGGTCCTTGACTTACAACCATTGTTCAAAGTTACAATGGCACAGACAAAAGTGATTTATGACCATTTTTTCACGCTTACAACCGTTGCGGCATCACTGTGATCACACAATCAAAATTCCGATGCTTGGCAACTGACTCATATTTATGACGGTTGCAGTGTCCCCAGGGTCACGGGAACCCCTTTTGCGACCTTCTGACAAGCAAAGTCAAGGGGGGGGAATCAGATTCACTTAACAATGTGGAACTAACTTAATAATTACGGTAATTCACTTAACAACTCTGTTGGGAAAGATCATAAAACGGGACAAAACTCACTGAACCGTTGTCTCGCTTAACAATTTTGGGCTCAATTGTGGTTGGGACCACTTTACTCTCTGCTGACAAAATTATGCATCATTTTTGGGAATGTCAGAAGACACATTGTTTCCCTATCAAGAGGCAACTGGATTTTCTGATTTTTTTTTCCTTTGAAGACATTTTGTTCTCATCCAAGAAGCTTCTTCAGCTCTGAAGAATTCTTCATCTTCAGCTTCTTGGACGAGAAGCAAAACATCTTGAAAGAAAATCCAGAAAGTCCAGTTGCCTCTTGAAAAAAACACCTTTGGGACAACCCAAAGAATCTCCCTGTTTTCACCAAGGCTTCCTGAAACACCAACAAACACACATAAAATCCAAAACTCTTTTATTTTAGTTCAATGGCTGTGAATTATCGCCATTCACAGCCTGGAATGAGTCTTAACTGGTTATAAATAGTCCCATGGAAGTCTGCCAAGGTTCTTCGGGAGATATTTGATAAGAACGCACCTTATCTTACTTGAAGTGCTGCCAACAACTAAAGTTCCAATTAGTCTTTCAAAACCAAGCAGAGAACAAATTCACCATGGAGCTTTCAGAGTCCAAACTGATCAAGGCGAACAACGTTGCTTCCTGCAAAGGTTTTCTTACCTTTGCACTTCCTTTATACCTTATGAGAGGGGCAATCACCTCCAAGCCTTACTGTACTTTTGTCTTAGCTGCTTTTGCCTTCTGGCAGCTCTGCGCATAAGCGCACTGAGAACAGACTCCCCTTGTTCCTCCGCCTCACTGCTGTCAGATTCTGGAGGCTCCGGCGTCAGCACATAACTCCCAGATGGTCCTGGCCCCATCTCTGTATCCGACGCAGGATCCTTATTGGAGTCCTCCTCAGATGGGTCCCTGTTCTTCCTCACTGTCCGATTCTGTTGCTGTCTTCACAGGCTGCTGGCGAACCATAACACTCCATAGATATTTGACAACAAATTTTCCACAACGTACACATTTTTTTTAGCAGGGATGCAACTGGTGGATTGCACTTTTTCCTGGCCAGGAAATCTGTGATGTATTTTTCCAACTTTCCTACTATTAAAGCCATGGATAGGAATATGCCTTTTGTTCTTTCTGCTTATATTGTTTCCAAGATGTCATTTATCCACTGAAATAATCTAGTGCTAAGAACTGTTTGTAGTTTATGTGGAGCAGCTGAATATATTTTGAATAAACTTCTGTTTTCTATTTTTTTCTGCTCTTAGTTTGCTTTATTGATTGTAAGCCACCCAAAATTGTTTTTAAGATGGGGCGGCTGTAGAAATGTTTTCAATAAATAAATCCCCCATATTGCTTTTATTCTTGTTTGCCACCCAGAGTGAGGAAGCCTTAGAAATATGACTTATAAACAAATCAAACACAATTAGAATATCACGTTAGTAAAATCTGGTGCTTTTCAACCTCAGCAACTTTGAGACGTGTGAATTTCAAATCCCAGAATTCCCCAGCCAGCATTCTGAGACATGAAATCCACTAATTTTAAAGTTGCTGAGACTTGAGAAACACTCATATAATCTATAGAAAGATGTAATGTATGAGGATAAAAAAATCATAAAGCGAGAAATCAAAGTATTGTTTGGACTTTGACATTTGGATAAATTTCATTAAAGTGAGCAATAAAAAATGAAGTCCTACCAATCCATATACAAATAACTGAATAAAGATGTTTGCATAACATAAGCCTTCTTTGGTCTTCTTCATAATCCACTTATAAATCTGTGGGAAAATAAGTTATCACTCCTTTTTTTAACCAATAATTCTCTTTCGGCTGCAATAATACACATTGTTGAAATGATCGCCTTGGCAACGGTCCCAGCAGAAAAGTTCTATCTGCAGTATTGTATATTGGTCTTCCTCGACCATTGGCAATTTTAAGTGGCGCGTTCTTCAATTCCAGAAAATTCCAGAATTTTCAGCCAGCCATGTTTGCTGGGGAATTCTGGGGGTTGAAGTCCACACATTTTTGAGTGGGCAAGATGGGTGCCCCATTTTTGACAGGTATGGAGAGGTCCAGAAAAAGGTGGAAAAGATGAGACAAAGAATCATCTATCCAGATTTCTCTTGAATGTAAAGTAAGTCTTGCTGGGGGGTGAGATTAACAAAACATCACAAGGACCTACCCAAAAAGATTGCGGATTCTCCATTTGTGGAGGTTTGCAAAAAGAGATTAGAGAACCAGTTCTCAGATATGGTTTCATTAGATTTCCTGCCCATTGCTGAGGGTTAGGCAAGGTGACCTTGGTAGTCCTTTGCAATCCCATAATTTTATGTTTGTGTGAGAAATTGTCCATGTGGCCTTGTTCCCTCCCTTATATAGCGTGGATAGAAGGCAATATTTCTAGCTCATGGTTGAGTCGTGGCATCCTTGGTGCTCTCTGAGTTTGTTTTCTTGCAGATGTTTCATCACCCACCGAGGTAGCATCATCAGTGGTAGAAGGGAGTGGGGTTTGTGGAGAGAGGAGGAGGAGGCGGGGAGGGAAGAGAAGGGTGAGAAGACAACTATGGAGTCCTTGATGCTCTGGGAATTTGGTTGTTTTCTTGCAGATATTTCATTACCCACCGAGGTAGCATCGGTAGTAGAAGGGAGTGGGGTTTGTGGAGAGAGGAGGAGGAGGAGGAGGAGGAGGAGGAGGAGGAGGAGGAGGAGGAGGAGGAGGAGGAGGAGGAGGAGGAGGAGGAGGAGGAGGAGGAGGAGGTGGAGGACAACTGTAGGGTCCTTGGTGCTCTCTGATCTTGGTTGCTTTCTTGCAGACATTTCATGACCCAACTGGGTAATATAATCAGAACAAGGGAGGATGGTGCTTTATCTCTATTTATATACAGTGGCTTGCCCTGTCAGTCTTGTTTGGGAGTATTCTTGGTGATTCCTTGATTAGGCTGTCATTAGGTTCCCTTTAAGCACTGATGATATTACCTGGCTGGATAATGAAATGTCTGCAATAAAGGAAAACATCCAAGCTCAGAAAGCATCAAGGACGCTTCGTGGTAGGTCATGATTCCTGCCCCATTTTTGAAGCTAGTTTCTGCTTGTTGTTTTTCCTTCCCTGGAAATAAAATCTGAATTAGTTCTGATTTGCTCGGACTCAGTCCTTTATCACTTCCTCCCTCCCTCCCCCCCCCCTTCCTAAATGGCAACCCTGGATGAGTATTTACAAGAACAGTGGAGATAACAGCATGCTCTGAAGGTAACAAATATAGAGCTCCTACAGCCTGTTCAAGAATGAGAAGTAGCTTTTTTTTTTTCCCTGCAAGAGGATTTAATATATCTGAGAGTTGTAAACCTGGAAGGAACATTGATTTATGGCTCAAAATCAAGGATTACTTCTGTCAACTTGCTCAAAGGAATTTGTTCTGTTTCCAGACAGATTTTTCCCCTTTCCTGAAAAGATCAAAGGCAATGAAGGAAAGCTTATTAAAAATCATTTTGGTCTTAGGTCACCTTGTTCTATTTTTTTCCCCCCTTCTTGTATTTCCAAGAGACAAGGAGACAGTCCATTTATCAATGGCTATCATAGCAACCAAGGGGGTGGTCAGATCTCTAAACTCTCTGCTGCTCCAAAAGCCCTTGAAGGCGAGACAAGAAGCAATGGATGGAAAACTCGTCAAGGAGAGAAGCAACCTAGAACGAAGGAGAAAATTGGGAGAACATCTCAGGGAGAACAATTAATCAGTGGAACAACTTGCCTCCAGAAATTGTGGATGCTCCAACACTGGAGGTTTTTAGGAAGAGACTGGACAACCATTTGACTTTAATTTTGTCACTTGTATCCTTACGGTCTATATTGACTGTTTCCTAGTATGATTTGATTGCTTATTGTACCCTATGACTATTATTAAGTGTTGCACCTGATGACTCTTGATTCTTGATGAATGTATCTTCTCTTTTATATACACTGAGAGTATTTACACCAAGACAAATTCCTTGTGTGTCCAATCACACTTGGCCAATAAAGAATTTTATACTATTCTATCTGTAAATAATGTGTGGGTGTGTGGGCGTGTAGGTAGGTACCTAGATAGATGGATAGGTAGGTATGTAGGTGGATAGATGATGGGCAGGTGATAGGTGGATAGATATAAATAGATTAGGTAGGTAGGTAGAATGCATAGTTTCCTAGTATGATTTGATTGCTTATTCTACCCTATGACTATCATTAAGTGTTGTACCTCATGATTCTTGACTCTTGACAGATGTATCTTCTCTTTTATGTACACTGAGAGCATTTGCACCAAGACAAATTCCTTATGTGTCCAACCACACTTGGCCAATAAAGAATTCTATTCTATTCTATTCTATTCTATTCTATTCTATTCTATTCTATTCTATTCTATTCTATTCTATTCTATTCTATTCCATTCCATTCCATTCTATTCTATTCCATTCCATTCCATTCTATATTCTATTCTATTCTATTCTATTCTATTCTATTCTATTCTATTTTATTCTAATCTATTTTTGACATTTATGACTGTTGCAGCATCTCCGGGGTTATGTAATCAAAATTCATGCGCTTGGCAACTGACTCCCATTTATGACGGTTGAGTGTCCCAAGGTCACTTGATCCCCTTTTGCAACCTTCTAACAAGCAAAGTCAATGGGGGGGGGGGGGGAGCCAGTTTCACTTAACGACCGCGTGACTAACTTAACAACTGCAGCAATTAACAACTGCTGCAATAAAGGTTGTGAAAATGGGACCAAATTCACTTAACAACTGTCTCCCTTAGCAATTTGGGGAGCAATTGTGGTCGTAAGTCGAGGACTGCCTGTACTAACACCCTGATGTTTCCTCAACAAGCATATTTTGGTGCCTGTCTCTTTAAAAATAGTGTGCGGTATTAACCCTTTATTTACTGGCCTTCTATTTTAATTTCGGGCCCTTCTTTCCGGATTAGAAAAATCTTGCTCGCCTCTCATTGATTCTGCATTTTTATTTCAGCTTCTCTTTCCATGGCTGGTTTTTAAAAAATGAACTTTTTAAAAAAATTATGGGTGCTTTCCTATCTGAGCATAGGTGAATAAAAGAAAAAGAAAAATCTTTTTTGTTTTTGTAAAAAAATAAGATGTTTTGCATTTGTATACTGTCCTTGCTCCATTGTTTTTATCCCGTAATCAATCGAAATGGCGGGGAATAAACCTAAAAGAATCAGGTAATTATGCCAAAAAGCTACTCGCTTCTGTCTTGTATGTTTTGCTGTAAACCTTCCAGAGGGAAAACAACAACAGTCAAATATTATCTTATCTCTGAAGTGCACAAAAAAGAGAGATTTGCCAACTGCCTAATAGATGAATGGGGTAATTTGTCACTGAAATAACATTGTTCCCTCTGGAAATTCTTAGTATGTTGGCCTTTCTGTTAACTCCCCGTCCTTTAAAATGCTGTTTTTAAAAGGGGGGGGTGGGAATTCAACTTTTTCTGACAATATACAGTAATGTTCTCTTTCTGCACTTTTCATTCGCTTCTTCCCCAATGTTTTTTTTCAAGTTCATTTTTCCTTCCAAGCAAATCTGCAGGAGTAACAAAAGCAAGCTTTTGGATTTTTTCTTTTTAAAAAAAAAATGTTGTTGAGTTGTGTTCATGGGATGTGTATGTGCACAAAAATGAAAGAAAGAATGTTCTTTCTGCACCAACTCAAACTACTCAAACTGCCCAAGGAGCTGCTGATCCAGTTCTACAGAGGAATTATTGAGTCTGTCATCTGCACCTCTATCACTGTCTGGTTTGGCTCTGCAACCCAACAACACAAACACATACTTCAGAGGATAATTAGGACTGCGGAAAACATAAAATGTATCGTCACAATACAGACTCAATTTTACAACCCATTTTACAGCGGTTCTTAAGCAAATCCATTCTAAAGCTGTCTGAGGAATTCTGGGAGTTGAAGTCCACAAGTCTTAAAGTTGCCAAGTTTGGAGTCCTCTGACTTAATGTATGAGCATGGCTAGTCTAGTGAAGAGAAGGACCTGGGGAGACATGATAACAGTCTTCCAATATTTGAGGGGCTGCCCCAGAGAAGAGGGGTGGGGGTCAAGCTATTTTCTAAAGCACCCAAAGGCCACATTCGGTCTCCATTGATAAGCAAGGGCTGGATGTCTGATCTGTTCCTTCTATAATCCACTATAAGGTCCTTGGTCTTATTGGTGTTGAGGACCAAGTTATTGTCTCCACACCACGAAAGCAACCAGTCCACCTCCTACCAAGATTGGGTAAACTGGTTACTTTCATGGTGTGGAGACAATAACTTGGTCCTCAACACCAATAAGCCAAGGAGCTTATAGTGGACTATAGAAGGAAAAGATCAGATATCCAGCCCTTGCTTATCAATGGAGACCGAGAGGAGCAAGTGACCAGTTTTAAGTTTCTGGGTGTTACCCTAAAAGAGGATCTGACCTGGGGGTGCTCACATTGCAGCCCTGGTCAAAAGGGCCCAGCAGAGGTTATACTACCCGAGCCTTCTCAGGAAACAACTGAATGAAAAACTGCTAGTGACCTTCTATCGCTGCAACATAGAGAGTATCTTAACTTACTGCACCTCTGTATGGTTTGCCAATTGCACAGTGGCAGATAGGAAAGCACTCCAGAGGGTTACTGTCATTGCCCAGAGGATCATTGGTTGCCTTCTCCCCTCTTTGGAAGAGCTTTATAGCTCCTGCTACCTTAAGAAAATTCAAAACATCCTCAAAGATCCATCTCATCCTGGGCACCTTTTTTTTTTTAACTATTACCATGTGGCAGAATATTACAGAATATAATACAAGAATATTAAAAACAAACACAAATACAGAATATTAAAAACAGCTTCTATCCCAGGGCAGTAGCTCTTTTGAATTCCACTGTATAGTGCAGTGTTGGTGCAGTGTTGCAGGTTTTCGGATCAATGTGTGGCATGTGAAGGATGTGTGTTTCTGTTTATTTTCATGGTCATGATGTGCACTGAAGATGGTGTTTGATTTCCTTGTACGAGGTGCAATGACAATAAAGTAAAGTAAAGTAAACTAAACAAGGAATAACAGATGGAAACTGAACAAGGGAAGATTCAACCTGGAAACAAGGAGAAACTTTCTGACAGTGAGAATAATCAACCAATGGAACAGAAGTTGCCTTCGGAAATTGTGGGAGAGGCATCAGTTGAAACTTTCAAGAAGAGATTGGATTACCATTTGTCAGAAATGGTGTAGGGTCTCCTGTTTGGGCAGGGGATTGGACTAGATGACCTACAAGGTCCCTTCCAACTCTGATTATCTGTATATATCTGAATTCATCGTATATCTCTATAAAAAAAGCCACAATAATTCTTCAAAACAGACAAAGTTAACTTCATGGCAGGTGTGATCCAAAGACTCCTTGAGAAGCGAAGGTCAGCTTTATTAATCTTTTTCCAATAATCACTTACTAGACCTTCTCTTTATTCTGGGTGATTCAGAAGCTTATTGTGCATGCTTTTAATATTTTAAATCACCTTATAATCTAACCAGAGAACTCTAATTATTGGATGGGATTAAAATTTAATATTCTGTAATAAATGAATTTCTTGGTCAACAGAGAACCCATAATTCAAGGGACGTTTGTGAGGAGGTTTTTCTGAAGATCTTCAGTTCAGCTTTTTAGCAGCCAAAAATGTTAATTTTTCTCACTTTTTTTTCCTGACTTTCTAATGGCTTGTAATGTTGAAACATGTTTTGTCCACTTTGGAGGGAGAAGGAAAAATCAGAATTTATTGATGGTGAGAAAGAGGTGTTTTTTTTTTCCCGCAGAGAGTTAGAATATTTTTAGATCAAGTCCATTTTTCTTCCTAACCATCAAACAGCTTTGGGGTTACATGTTATGTCCTCTTGATTACTTCATATTGCTCACCCTGTATTAAACCGAAATCCAGATTTATTCTATTTATTATTTTATTTCTATCCACCTTTATTGTTTTTATAAACAAAGAGGTGAAAAATGTAATATTCATTGCTTCTCCTATTTTCTCCATCACCACAACAACCCTGTGAGGTGAGTTGGGCTCAAAGAGAATCATTGGCCCAAAGTCACCCAGCTGCTTTTCATGGTTAAGGCGGGACTAGAACTCACAGTCTCCTGCTGATTGGCCCAAAGTCACCCAGCTGGCTTTCATACCTAAGTCGGGACTAGAACTCACAGTCTCCTGCTGATTGGCCCAAAGTCACCCAGCTGGCTTGCATATCTAAGGCAGGACTAGAATTCACCATCTCCTGGTTTCCAGTCTAGTCCCTTATGTAATACAATAGCCTTTCTTTAAGCTCAAATGGATAATATCAATCTTTAAAATAACTTTAAATGCTAATAATCAACATTCCGGAACTCTTAGATTTTATTTCTCATTTTCACAGATTCTAAGTTTTGAATCCCAGCACACAAGACTTTTGCCTATTGCTGTTTGAGTCACAGTTGTGTGAGATACTACTACCATCACCTTGGGTGGAGGAAGTTGGTTAAGTGCCACCTGGGTTTAATTTATGGTGAGTCCATAGAAAATGTTCACTCTTCTAACCTGTCTTAGAACATAGAATAACAGAGTTGGAAGGGACTTTAGACAACTTTTGGTCCAACCCACTGCCCAAACAGGAAAGCCTACATTGCTTCAGACAAATGGTTGTCCAATCTCTTCTTAAAAACTTCCAGTGTTGGAATATTTACAACTTCTGGAGGCAAGAAATTTATTATTAATTGTTCTCCCTGTCAGGAAATTTCTCTTTAGTTCTAAGTTGCTTCTCTCCTGGATTAGTTTCCACCCATTGCTTCTTGTCCTGCCTTCAGGTGCTTTGGAGAATAGCTTGACCCCCTCTTCTTAAACCCAAATGAGACTGTATTTGTCTTAGTAAGGAACGAAAGCAATCTCATCCTTATGATTATTCAGACTTAAAGTGGACAACAGCTACCAAATCCAGATGTCTTCCGATAAAGCACATTATTCCCCAATTTATTCATTTGCTCCCATTTTCTTTGGATTTGATGTGGTAAAAGGACTATCATTTCTCAATAAAAATAGGAAACCACTGCAAGATGTAATGACAGCTTTTTAAAAACAAAACCAACCCACTCAACTTATGTAAAATAAGGCAAGATATAAATAATGTAAATAGAGAAAGGCCATTAGCTGCTAACAGTTTCCCACCATCTACCCTAAATTGTGTAAATAAATTCTCTTTTTTTCCTCCTTCCAATTCTTTCTTTCTCTACCTTTCCCGTCTCTTTTTTTTTTTCTGAAGCATATTTCTTACTTCTAATCTCTCAGATTTTTGAGGAAGTAGCTTTTATGTGACGGGAGAGAGAATTTAAATGAAAAAGACATGAAAAGATTAAAAAGGTCAGCGCTTTGAAAATATGCCTCCATAAAGGATTTGTGCAGCCATCAGCGAGGTACCTTCTCCTCAGGAAATATTGTAACAATTAGTTAGTTCATAATCTCATCTCTACAGGAGATTCGTTTAGTATTTCAAGAACCGTTATTGTTCAGTTTTCTGGGGAAATGGCCTGACTCGTTAAAGAAAGGGACGTCCAATAGATTGTGATTCATTTTTTTCCCAATATCCCATTTTTTTTAAAAAAAAAAAATCTGATTGCTTTAGTTTGATGGGGGGAAAAGGTGGTGTTTCCCCCCCAAAATTAAAGCTTAAAAGATGGTTCCATTTGGGATCTGGAAGGCTATTTCGTACATCCATGACTTTGCATGACAAAAATTCAATCAGGCATTCTTTGAGGCAGCCAAATCTGGAATTTCTACACACTTGGATTGTTGTTGTTGTTAGTTGCGAAGTCATGTCCGACACATCGTGACCCCATGGACAACGTTCTTCCAGGCCTTCCTGTCCTCTACGATCCCCTGGAGTCCATTTAAGCTCACCCTGACTACTTCAGGGACTCCATCCAGCCGCCTCCTTCTCTGCCGTCTCCTTCTTCTTCTTTTGCCCTCAATCGTTCCCAGCATGAGGGTCTTCTCCAGTGAGTCCTTCCTTCCTTCTCATTAGGTGGCCAAAGTCTTTGAATTTCATCTTCAGGATCTGGCCTTTTAAAGATCAGTCAGGGTTGATCTCCTCCAGGACTGACCGGTTGGATGGCCTTGCAGTCCAAGGGACTCACAGGAGTCTCCTCCTCCAGCACCAGAATTCAAAGGCCTCCATTCTTTGGTGCCCAGCCTTCCTTATGGTCCAACTTTCACAGCCATACAATGCCACTGGGAAAACTATGTACACTTTTGTTGGCAGGGTGATGTCTCTGCTTTTTAGTATGCTGTCTAGATTTGTCTAGGTTTGCCATAGCTTTCGTCCCCAGGAGCAAGCGTCTTTTAATTTCTTGGGCGCAGTCCCCATCTGCAGTGATCTTGAAGCCCAGGAAAATCAGGAACGTGTAGAGTAGAGTAGAATAGAATAGAATAGAATAGAATAGAATAGAATAGAATAGAATAGAATAGAATAGAATAGGAATAGGAATAGGAATAGAATAGGAATAGAATAGAATAGAATAGAATAGAATAGAATAGAATAGAATAGAATAGAATAGAATAGAATAGAAACAAGAATAGAATAGAATAGAATAGAATAGAATAGAATAGAAACAAGAATAGAATAGAATAGAATAGAAAAAGAATAGAATAGAAACAAGAATAGAATAGAATAGAATAGAATAGAAACAAGAATAGAATAGAATAGAAACAAGAATAGAATAGAATAGAATAGAAACAAGAATAGAATAGAATAGAATAGAATAGAATAGAATAGAATAGAATAGAATAGAAACAAGAATAGAATAGAATAGAATAGAATAGAATAGAATAGAATAGAATAGAAACTAGAATAGAATAGAATAGAATAGAATAGAATAGAATAGAATAGAATAGAATAGAATAGAAACAAGAATAGAATAGAATAGAAACAAGAATAGAATAGAATAGAATAGAATAACAGAGTTGGAAGGGACCTTGGAGGTCTTCTAGTCTAACCCGCTACTTAGGCAGGAAACCCTACACCATTTCAGACCAATGGTTGTCCAACCTCCTATCTCGCCTTCAGAAGTTGTGGGTGGTCCATTGCTGAGGCTTTTAAAGAAGCGACCGAACAGCTATTTGCCTGGAATGCTATTGGGCCACCTGACTGAGCAGAGGGTTGGACTTGAAGACCTCCAGGGTCTCTTCCAACTCTGTTATTCTGCCCGGAAAGACATCTGGGGCATTCAGAGGCCTCCCGTGTTTTAAACCGAGTACATCAACCAACCGGGACTTAACAAGCCCTTGCAGGAAAGGGAAAGCACACTTGGGGGGGGGGGGCGGGTAGGGGGCGTATGACACTGCTTTATGTCAAGCTGTGCTCAAGTGATATGAAAGAGGGAGTGATGCTTTCCCTGCTATATCCAGAAAGATTTAGTTCAGTCAGGTCTAGCTATAAAATAAGGCTGCAATCCATCTGGGCTTCCTTATCAATTCCTTCAAGCCACGGTCTGTGGTTATATTCTGTATATAATTCTACAGTGACATAAAACTCCTGGGGAGGTGAGAGAGAGAGAGAGACCTCATCATTCAGTTGTAATTTCCCTCTCCTTCTTAAGGGAGGAGGGAGAGATATAGTCTACCAAATTTGAGTCATTGAGCCTGGTCTTCAGTCTGCTTTTCAAGCTGATCCTCTTTCCGTCAGAAGGAAGGAAGGAAAAGGAAGGAAGGAAGGAAGGAAGGAAGGAAGGAAGGAAGGAAGGAAGGAAGGAAGGAAGGAAGGAAGGAAGGAAGGGAAAGAAGGGGAAGAAAGGAAGACAGACAAAAGGAAGAGAGAAAGGATAGAAAGAAGGAAAAAGGCAAAAATGAGGGAAAATAGGAAGGAAGGAAGGAAGGAAGGAAGGAAGGAAGGGAGGAAGGAAGGAAGGAAGGAAGGAAGGAAGGTGAAAGGCAGAAGTTTGGGAGAGGAAGGAAGGAGAGAGAGAAAGAGAAAGAAAGAAAGAAAGAAAGAAAGAAAGAAAGAAAGAAAGAAAGAAAGAAAGAAAGGAAGGAAGGAAGGAAGGAAAGAAAGAAAGAAAGAAAGAAAGAAAGAAAGAAAGAAAGAAAGAAAGAAAGAAAGAAAGAAAAAGAGGGGAGTGAAGGAGAAAGGAAGGGAGGGAAGAAAGGGGTAAGAAGAAAGGGAAAGAACGGGAAGAAAGGAAGACAGACAAAAGGAAGAGAGAAAGGATGGAAAGAAGGAGAAAGGCAGAAATGAGGGAAAATAGGGAGGAAGGAAGAAGGAAGGAAGGGAGGAAAGAAGGAAGGAAGGAAGGAAGGAAGGAAGGAAGGAAGGAAGGAAGGAAGGAAGGAAGGCAGAAGTTTGGGAGAGGAAGGAAGGAGAGAGAGAGAGAAAGAAAGAGAAAAAGAAAGAAAGAAAAAGAAAGAGGAAGGGAGTGAGGAAGGAAGGAAGGAAGGAAGGAAGGAAGGAAGGAAGGAAGGAAGGAAGGAAGGAAGGAAGACCCCAAGTGTCTCACAGTATTGTAGTTTAACACTAATTGCGTTGTCTAGGCACATTGAGTAGAGATTTCATTTCACACATCACAAACTAGCAGCAAACCCTTGTCATAGTCATATTTCATACAAAGCTCTCCTCCAGTCTAATCTTCTTATCTTAGTTTCACAGTCTACTACTCTGAAACAAAACTCACTTAAATCTTAATGAAAAAAAAAAGGGAGGGGCAAATTAAAACAAATCCAAAGAGGAAATTCTTCCCATCACCATTGCCGGTGCCAGGGTTTTTTTAGAACCAAGCAAAGTTGCCATAGCCTCGAGTAAAAAGATCGTGCCATCCTGACATTCAGTATGTTTTGAAATTAAAATTGCAACAGGGAATAATACCAATCATAGTTTCAAACTTGCAGCCCTGCCAAAACAAAAACAAAAAAACCCCAATATGAGGACTCTTATCTAAGAATAGCAGAGTTGGAAGGGACCTTGGAGATCTTCTAGTCCACCCCCTGCTCAATCAGCAAACCCTATATCGTTTCAGACAAATAGTTGTCCATTCTCTTCTTAAAAACTTTCAGTGTTGGGGAATTCACAACTTCTGGAGGCAAGTTGTTCTACTGATTAATTGTTCTAATTGTTGGGAAATTTCTCCTTGGTTCTAGGTTGCTTCTCTCCATGATTAGTTTCCATCCGTCGCTTCTTGTCATGCCTTCAGATGCTTTGGAGAATAGTTTGGCTCCCTCTTCTTTGGGGCAGCCCCTGAGATATTGGAAGACTGCTACCATGTCTCCCCTAGTCCTTCTTTTCATCAAACTAGACAAACCCAATTCCTGCAACTGTTCTTCATGTGTTTTAACCTCCACTCCAGAGGTAGGTATTCAGTAGGTTCTGACCAGTCCTGGAGATCCGGTAGTGGAAATTTTGAGTAGTTCAGAGAACCAGCAAATCCCACCTCTGACTGGCCTCGCCCCCATCTATTCTCTCATTGAGTCCCAGCTGATCGGCTGGATCTTCTTTGATTGCCCTGCACAGGAGAACGGAGCTGGAAAGCAGGTTAGTGAGGTGGGGAGGGACTTGGGATTTTTGCACTAACCTTCCCGCAGAAGCGAAGAGGGAATGGAGATTTTACAGTATCCTTCCCCTGTCCCACTCATCAAACCAAGCCAAGCGCACAGAACTGGTAGTAAAAAAAAATTGAATCCCACCACGGCTCCAGTCCCTGGAAATAAACAATGGTAGAGGTTAGGCTAGGAACATATGAAGAATGGTTGCAGGAACTGGGCATGGTTAGTCTAGTGAAGAGAAGGAACATGATCTTCCAATATGTGAGGGCCTGCCACAGAGAGGAAGGGGTCAAGTTATTTTCTAAAGCACCCGAAGGCCAGACAAGGAATAATGGATGGAAACTGACCAAAGGAGAGAGATTCAACCTGGAAATAAGGAGAAACTTTCTGACAGAGAGAACAATCAACCAATGGAACAGAAGCTGCTCTCAGAAGTTGTGGGAGCTTCATCACTGGAAGCTTTCAAGAAGAGATTGGACTCCCATCTGTCAGAAATGGTGTAGGGTCTCCCGCTTGGGCGGGGGGTTGGGCTAGATGACCTTCCAAGTTGATTATCTGTTGTCTCTTATTGACCTCCAAGGTCCCTTCCAACTCTGTTATTCTAAGAACATGTTAGCCTTAGTTTATTGTTACCTTCATTTGGGGGATTGGACTGGTTTGTGTGAACCCAACCACTTCCCCTAGTTTGCATTTTTGATGTGTGATGTAGGGAGTAAATCAGTAACGAGATCAAGGGAGTTCTGTGTATGTAGCTAATATAAAATAACCGCTTACATCTCTCGATCATTACCGTGTAGAAATCTTTTTAAGATTTTGCACTTTTCCCCAATAACTCTATAAATAGGAAAGGAGGTTGAAGAAGCCGAAACTGAAACAAGCTTCTTTAATGTGAAATCCACATGACTTGTCAAGTTATCCTAACGTTTTCTTGCCATTAATTTGACTCTTATTTAAACCACGTTTTCTTTTCTTTTTTCAAAACATCCCGCAATCTTCTTTCCATCCTGGCAGGCATTGTATAGAGACAAATCTTTTCTTTTCCAAATTAATGCTTACAAAAAGAAAAGGAAGGTATAACGACAGGAGTTCACATCCCCCAAATATATGGGAAACACCGCAAATCAATACAATCGATACCCCATTTACTGAAAAGGAACACGCTTCCTTGGTTATATCATCTTGTGAATGCCTTTTATGTAGGGACAGAATTTATAATGGTCTCCCCAAAACTGGATTATTGCATCCAGTTTGGATCGCCACAAAGTAAAAAAGAAATATGTTGAGAGTCTAGAAAAAAATGCAGAAGATGATTAGGGGGACTGGAGGCTAAAACATATCAAAGATGGTTGCTGGAACTGGGTAAGTCTAGTGTAATGAAAAGAAGGACTACAGGAGACATGATAGCAGTCTTCCAATATCTCAGGGGCTGCCCCAAAGAAGAGGGAGTCAAGCTATTCTCCAAAGCCCCTGAAGGCCAGACAAGAAACAATGGATGGAAACTAATCAAGGAGAGAAGCAACCGAGAACTAAGGAGAAACTTCTTAACAGTGAGAACAATTAATCCGTGGAACTGGTGCTTTCTCTTCTTGTAAGTCTCTTCTTGTAACCTCATTCCCCTTCTCTCCTCCCCCCTTTGAATAGCGGACTAATAAAGTTGGAAGGGACCTTGGAGAACTTTTAGTCCAACCTACGAGTTGTAGGGGATCCAATGGTGGGGATTCAACTGGTTCGCAACGCTTCAGCCCAACCGGTTGTTAAATTGTTGACTGTCCCCACGGACCCTGTTTTGGCTCCCAGGAATGTGCAGGGAGGCTCACTAGGCCCAAAACTGGGCACAGGGGCAGTGGTGCCCCCACCCATGGCCCATTTTTGCTCCCGGGGAGCTAAGTTACACAACCTGGTCACACCCACCATGGCCGTGGTCATTAGGACACAGAACCATTGTTAAATTATTTGACTCCCACCACTGAAGGGACCCTACATCATTTCAGACCAATGGCTGTTCAATATCTTCCTAAAAACCTCCAGTGTTGGAGCATCCACAACTTCTGAAGGCAAGTTGATAAATTGTTCTAACTGTCTGGAAATTTTTTTCCTTAGTTCTAAGTTGCTTCTCTCCTTAGTTAGTTTCCACCCATTGCTTCTTGTCCTGCCCTCAGGTGCTTTGGAGAATAGCTTGACTCCCTCTTCTTTGGGGCAGCCCCTGAGATATCGAAAAACTGTTATCATGTCACCCCTAGTCCTTCTTTTCATTAAACTAGACATACCCAGTTCCTTCAACCGTTCTTGATATGTTTTAGGCTCTAGATCTTTTATCATCTTCTGTGCACTCTTTCAAGAGTCTCAACATTATTATTATTTTATGGTGGTAACTAAAACCGGATGCCATTTTCCAAGTTGCGGTCTTTCCAAGGCATTACAAAACAAGGGTTCACGTGTGCGAGCATTTATTTTTATTTTTGTTTTATTTGGTTTGTCAATTGCTTACAAGATAATAGGTATAAGTAAAAACATAGTTATGAATGCATGGATACATATAAGAAAAAATGAAAGAAACAATAGGACATGCTTGTGTGGGTTTGTGTGCGTGCGTGTTTTGTGTCCGCGCTCTGGTTTTGTCGGCGATGACAAAAGATTCAGGTTGTTTATTACCAGTGGGATATGCGGCAAAGGACAGCTCTGCAAATTAATTCTGGGAAGAAGAAAAAAGGAAAGAGGCCCTGTCAGATCGCCATGCTGACGGCCAAGTCTAACTTCTCAGGTAGGCAGGAGGGCTCAGCCAGAGATCTACCGAGAACGATTAAGGGTGAGCTGAGCTTTGCCATGCTGCGTAACTCCTTTGCTGCGTTTTACTGCATTCTTCACAGGCGTCTCACCCTAAAACAACAGGCATTGTTGCCCTTTTGAAATAGCCTCTGATCTTCAGATTCCTGGGCAGAGAAGCAACAGCAATTAATAAGGAGTTAACTTACCCAGATCCCAGTATTCTCTCATGGCTGGCTATCGACTCTCTTTGATCCCAGGGAAAAGCTAATTGGTTGAATTATGCCTGCATCATTTGAAAAGCAGCAGCCACCTGTTCAAAAGCAGAATGTCAAAGACGAAGAGGAAATAATTGTCACGTTCATCAAGCGAGACGTCTTAATTATTGCTTTTTGGCTCCGCTAGCCCCGTTCTCCTTTTCCACTTCCTTCATTCTTTCCTTTCGTGCTCCCCGCTGTAACCTTTGTATATCCTAGAGAAAGTGGCTGGAGGGAAAAACAAAAAAAAACCCAGGGAGAAAAGTATCCAGAAATATCAGGATGTGGAGAATGCAATGGCCAGATGGTTAAATTGAGGCTGGTAAGCCCTGAGATGAGCCTCAAAAAAAGTACAATTGATCCTGTGGATGAAAGAGCAGCATACAGTTCTGTTCCATTCAGTTCGGCTACATAATTGCTGGACGCACATCAAATACATTAATTTTTACTTTTTGGCATGAATGTGGAATTACAGCATAATAATTCTGTCCGTTCAAATATAACTGAGGTCTAGAAGACAACGGCTTCTGATGTTTACTTCTTGGCAGAATCAACATGCTGTCCTCATGGGCATGAGGCTTTTAAAAACACCTTTTCCTGGTTCCAGGTCATTCGTGTCCTGCTTATCTTGTGTTTAGACTACTGCAATGCGCTGTCCATGAGGCTGCCCCTTGAAGAGTGTTCGAAAGCCACAGCTGGCACAGAGGGTGGCCTGGTGGTGGGATTCAAAAAATTTTTACTATTGGTTTTGTGGGCTTGGTGGGCGTGGCAGGGAAAGGACACTACAAAATCCCCATTCCCTCCCCACCCCACTAACCTGCTTTCCAGCTCCGTTCTCCTGTGCAGGGCAACCAAAGAAGACCCAGACGATCAGCTGGGACTCAGTGGGAGGCAGAGAATAGATGAGGATGGGGTCAGTCAGAGGTGGGATTGGCCGGTCCTCCAAACTACAGACAGACAGACAGATAGACAGAGATAGATAGATGATAAATAGATATGAGAGATAGATATGAGAGATGAGAGATGATAGAGAGAGACAGAGATGAGAAAGACAGATAGACAGAGATAGATAGATGATAGATAAACATAGATAGATGATAGATAGATGATAGATAGATAGATAGATAGATAGATAGATAGATAGATAGATAGATAGATAGATGATAGAGAGAGACAGAGATAAGAGAGACAGACAGACAGACAGATAGACAGAGATAGATAGATGATAGATAAACATAGATAGATGAATGATAGATAGATAGATAGATAGATAGATAGATGATAGATGATAGAGAGAGACAGAGATAAGAGAGACAGACAGACAGATAGACAGAGATAGATAGATGATAGATAAACATAGATAGATGATAGATGATAGATGATAGATAGATAGATGATAGATAGATAGATAGATAGATAGATAGATAGGTAGATAGATAGATGATAGAGAGAGACAGAGATAAGAGAGACAGACAGACAGACAGATAGACAGAGATAGATAGATGATAGATAAACATAGATAGATGAATGATAGATGATAGATAGATAGATAGATAGATAGATAGATAGATAGATAGATAGATAGATAGATAGATAGATGATAGAGAGAGACAGAGATAAGAGAGACAGACAGACAGATAGACAGAGATAGATAGATATAGATAAACATAGATGATAGATAGGTGATTGATAGATAGATAGATAGATAGATGATAGAGAGAGAGAGATGAGAGAGAGAGACAGATAGATAGACAGAGATAGATAGATGATAGACAGGTAGGCCGGCAGACAGTCAGACAGACTGATGAGGGTGTGGGAGGGAGATTGAGATAGACAGACAGGTAGACAGACTTCAAATCATTTTATCACACTTCTGTTTCTTTATTGTTTGTATTTTTTTCTGTCTTTTTTGTGGATATTTGTACTGGGGATGTTTTAACTGGTTTTCATATTCTATACAAAACTCCTGAGAGGCTTTTGATTATGGTGGGAGAGGGTTGCATGTTTACACCCTCCTGCCTGTTAATTGAAGTTAGGCTGGGATCTTGCCACGAACCGAGCGCTGATGATGTGGCCATTGTCCCAATCTGGAATGGACATTGCATTAAATTGTATTAAAGAAAGTAAAATAAAATAAAAATAGGAGAGTATAAATTGTATGCGTCTTTCAGTTCAGCTCTCTTCTGTCTCTCCCAGAAATCTTTAGTTCAGAGTGCTGTGAAGCCCATTGTGAAAAGACAGATTTCGGTGGGAAGAAAGGAAAGGAGGGATATCTATGGAGATCCCCTCCTCCTCCTCCCCCATTCCCCTCTAGCACTGATGATGTTACCTAGTCAGGTAATGAAACACCTGCAAGAAAACAACCAAGCTCAGAGAGCACCAAGGACCCCACAGTTCGACCCTAAGCTACAACTATTTACTGCTCTTGATACTGCATGGTGTCCTAAAGGCAACGTCAGGTAGGTGGTCATTCCAAGAACTATCTTGGAATGAAGATAACCTCTGAAAAAGGCCAGTCTGCTATGTAAAGGAAAAAAAGAAAGAAAAACTCAAAAACTTGCTTTTTTTTTTCCATTTCCAAAGCCAGTTCCTCCTTGATCCGTGAAAAGGCCAAATTTTATTCCTGCTTAGGCTTCTTTAAACATGGACTGGTTATCTACTTTTCTCTTGAACACATCCAATAAATGAAAGCTCACCATTTCTGTAAATAATTGGCTCCATTCTCCAAACAGCTCTTCCTCTTATGAAGTTTAATTGGAGTCTTATCTTTCTTTACCCTCAAGTGCATGATTCTAGCATTTTGGAATAAAGGAGTAGAGTTTTGACCCGATCATGGTAAGAAGATCTTGGCCACGAGATTGCCCTTCAAATATCAGATAAAAGAGGGAGCAAATTTATCCCTTGTTACAAAGCAGAAGGTCAGAACTAATGAGTGGAAATCATAGGGGAACAAAGACTTCAGCTAAATGTTTCGTGGAATTTCTTAAATAGGAAAGGCTGTTATTTGTGGATTATAGTTCTGCCTTTAACACCATTGTTAAACAACACCAACAGGTTGTTTCTTAAAATGTCCAATTTGGGTATAAATCAGAAGATTGGTTTGTGGATAAAGGATTTTCTGACAGGTGGCCACAGTCAGTAAGGATGGGATCTTGCCATTCTAAGCACAGGAACCCCCCCAGGGTTGTGTGCTAATCCCTTTATTCTTTGTACACGCATGACTGAACCCCATTGTATAACACCAACGCAATTATTAAATTTGCAGATGTCACGACAGTGGTGGGGCTCATTTAAAAGAGCAACGAATCTGCTTATAGAAAGGAAGTACAGAGGCTGACACTGTGGTGTAAAGACAATAATCTTACACTTAACACCAAAAAAAAAAAACCCCTAAAGAACTTATACTTGACTTCAGGAGGAAGAGAGATGTACATTTACCCTTGTACATAAATGGCGAGGTGGTGGAGAGGGTTGATGGTTTTAAATTTCAGGGCACTTGTATCTCGGAGGACCTCTCATGGACTATAAATGCTAACATGCTTGTAAAGAAGGCACAGAAGAAGCTACAGTTTCTAAGAATGCTCAGGAAGATATAAATTTATCTCAGCATCTACTTCTGTCCGACTACTGCAGCACCATTGGAGAGTGTCCTGAAATACGGCATTCCTTGAATAGTATGGGAGCAGCTCTGTGGCGGAAAAAATAGGCTCTACACAGAATCATTAAAACTGCCCAGAATATCATTGGGCTCCAGCTACCAGCCTCCAGATGTAGAGGGGTACAGGATATCAAGAGACACCTAAATCTTACCGTTTCCTTGACAGCATACTTGGAAACACAAGGAAGGTAGAAGCACTTCTTCACAACTGACCACATCTGGAAGTGGCCTAAGTGTCAGATTCAGGGATAAAAGGCTGCTACCAGGTTGCTCCAGTTCGGGCAAATCCTTAGCTAACCGGTAGCTAATTTTATGGCCAGTCCAGTGAACTGGCAAATCCCAGCCCAGGTTGGCTCTGTTCAACCTTCTCTCCCCCAAGAGTCTTCATGCGGCCCATTTTGGATCCCAGTAAATGCAGGGCCCATGCAGAAGGTTGGGGAGGGTGAAAATGGGCCTTCCAGAAGTTCGGGAAGGCCAGAAACGGGCCCCTTCCTGGCTTTCAGAGGGCCTCTGGAACCTGGGGAAGCTGTTTTCATACTCCCGGAGGCTCAAGGAAAGCCTCCGGAGCCCGGGGAGAGCAAAAACGGCCTTGCCACCGTGTGGCAGGAGGCTTATTAGGCCACGCCCACCCAGCAACTGGGCAGAGAACCGGTTGCTAAAATTTTTGAAGCCCACCCCTGGTCAGATCTACCACAACTTAAACTGATAAATAGAAACAATCCTTGGCTCCATTTCTTGAGAAAAATGCAGCTTTATTAAAGGTTAAGTGAATTGCAATAGTGAAAAGCCAGAACTGAGAATTGAACGTCCAAAATCCCTAAGTTCTATTTTTCAGGGTTGACACAGCCTGGAGGGAAGGTAGGTGAGGTGTTGTAGCCAAAATAAAATTCTTTCCTCTGGGAATCAAAGACGTTGGTGCAGGTGTTCGAAAGGTGGAGACGGAGGTCACTTAGCAACTGGACTACATGGTGATTGGACCATGTGATTGGTGACTCTGGAGGGAAGCGACAGAGTTTGGCTTTTAATTGGGTATAAAAGCAGTGGGAACTTAGAGCCCATTTTCCACCAAGTATGTGCCAATTTGATATGTCCCAATGAAATGTTCTTTTTCCCGGTACCATTGTACCTGTCACTAAACGATGATTGTTAAGTCAAGGACGACCTGTGCCATCATCATACTCTGGAAGCTATTACCAAAATATCTGCCTTTCAGTTCCTGTCTGAATGGATTTTTTTTTTCAAAGTTTTCATTTGGGAGAATGGCACTTGACTTGTCATATTTCAAGGACCTGGAAGGTAAACAAGTGGTGATGAGAGAATCATGATAGTAAATCTGAAGTAGACATTTGAGTTGTCAGCTCTTTGCTGGAATACCAGTTAGGGACTGAGTGAGTAGACCGGTTTTAAATGAAAATGTGCCAGAGGTAAGACAAGGGCTTGTTAGCTGAATTAAATGCATTCTGTCCTTTCTGTTTTTCTTTGCAATTACAATCCCACCAGGACTTTGTCCAATGGGCACCTAAGAAGATGGGTTGAAAAAGAATAGGAGGAGGAAAGGAAAATAGAGTGGATGAAAAGGAAGGGAAAGGAGGGAAGGAAAGGAAGGGAGGAAAGGAAAGGAAAGGAAAGGAAAGGAAAGGAAAGGAAAGGAAAGGAAAGGAGAGGAGAGGAGAGGAGAGGAGAGGAGAGGAAGGGAAAGGAAAGGAAAGGAAAGGAAAGGAAGGGGAAAAGAAAGGAAAGGAAAGGAGAGGAGAGGAGAGGAGTGAAGAGGAGAGGAGAGGAGAGGAGAGGAGAGGAAGGGAAAGGAAAGGAAAGGAAAGGGAAGGAAAAGAAGGAAAGGAAAGGAAAGGAGAGGAGAGGAGAGGAGAGGAAGGAAAGGAAAGGAAAGGAAAGGAAAGGAAGGAAAGAAGAAAGAAAGGAAAGGAAAGGAAAGGAAAGGAAAGGAGAGGAGAGGAAGGGAAGGAAGGGAAAGGAAAGGAAAGGAAAGGAAAGAAAGGAAAGGAAAGGAAAGGAAAGGAAAGGAAAGGAAAGGAAAGGAAAGGAAAGGAAAGGAAAATTATGGGCTTCAACACAAGTACAAAAGCTCAAAAAACATAACCACCGAACCGGTAGTAACACCAGTTGAATCTCACTCCTGGGTCATATGATCCCCCTTTGCAACCTTCTCACAAGCAAACTGAATCGAAAAGCCAGATTCATTTAACAACTATATTACTAATTTAACAACTGCAGTGATTTACTTAACAATCGTGGAAAGAAAAGTCGTAAAATGTGGCAAAACACACCGAACAACTGCCTTGTTTAGCGACAGAAATGTTGGGCTCAATGCTGGTCATACGTTGAAGACTGCCTGTATCTCATTTACTAGTATTGTGTGAACAAGACCAAGCAGTGAATCGAATAGAATATTTTATTGGCCAAGTGTGATTGGACACACAAGGAATTTGTCTTGGTATAAATGCTCTCAGTGTACATAAAAGAAAAGATACATTAGTCAAGAGTCAGAATCATATGGTACAACATTTAATTATAGTCATAGGGTACAATCAGCAATCAAATCATACTAGGAAACAGTCAATATCAATCGTAAGGATACAAGCAACAAAGTTACAGTCATACAGTCACAAGTGGGAGGGGAGAGGCGATAAGGAGTGATGAGAAGACAGAGGGCAAGTGCTGTCTTCCCAACTCAAATTCATCAAACAATGAACTCTTTGTGGAGGAGTTTTATAACTGTGGGACGTTGCTTTAATTATTATTCCCCCCCTCCCCCTTTACCTGGCAAGTTTCTCTTGGGAAGATATATTTTGAAAAACCTACTTAATGAAAGGATAACAGAACTGGATTATAAGCACAATCTCTCCAGCAGCCCAGACTTGTCAGCAGTGATGAAATTATTCAGCATGGAGATTGTACCTTTACTGTGGCTTATGCTGACAAAAGGTCAGCACCATTGTGGCACAAATTAGCTCACTGTTGTCATAAGTATCACAAGACACAGTAGGTGATGCTCAGAAGACATGGCCTGGGATCTGGGCAGGAGGAATGAAAAATGTGTTGCATTTTCTCATTAGTGTAGCAGGAAATGTCACCCTGCCCCTTGACGTTAGATGGCTGGAAGCTTTTCATCCTGATCCATTGACTGCTTAAGCCAAGACCTGGGAAGAGGCCACAAGGACTGTGAAATAAATAGATGATTATTTCTCTCCTATTATATCCACGTAGCCCACCCCTAGCGGAATGGGACAATCCATCCTGGCCATCTCACTGCATCTATCTCACCAATGGTCGTCTCAACTCAGCCATTTTGTCATGGCCATCTTATCACAGCCAACTTGCTGTGGGATAACTCACCAGAGCCAACTTGCCATGGGGCAAGTAGCCATGGAAAATTCCATGTGGGATAACTCAACGCAATAAATGTTATCCATCACTGCTCCTTTGACATTATTTCCATTTTTGTTAATGGAAATAAGTCCAAGAAACAGTGGGGAATAACATTTATCGCAATGAGTTATCCTGCATGGAATTGTCCAATTGGCTGCGGGAATTGTCCTGCGATGACAGAAAGCTGCTTTTTTTCAAGTGGCAACTAGACTTTCTGGGGATTTTTTGGGAAGACGTCTCACTTCTCATCCAAGAACCTTCTTCAGCTCTGACTTGGATGGTGGGGAATGGAAGGATTTATACTCCTTGCAGACAGAACTGGTCATTTGCATCCTCTTTAGAGAGTCGTTGAGGCCACTTGGAAGTTTATCTGTGTCCTCAGGGTCACTTGAGTGGTGCAAATGGGTGTGGAGCCCTTTTTGGAACTGCTGAAAGGACTGTGTTGTAGACTGGAGATAGATGATGGCGTATCACTCTTCTCTCTGTCAAGAGAAGGCTGTTCAGTTTTGACCAAGATGGCCTCTTTGATCCCTCTTTCAAACCAGAGGTCTTCTCGGTTCAAAATGTGGACTTTGTTGTCTTCAAAAGAGTGGCCTTTTGTCTTTTAAATGCAGATGGACTGCTGAATCTATGTCCTGATGGGTTGTTCACCTGTGTTGTGTCATGCGCTTATGAAGTGGTTGTTTTGTTTCCCCAATGTACAGATCTGCACATGGCTCACTGCATTGCACTGCATTTAGTACATTGTCCAATTTGTTGTAAGTTCAGGACTACCTGCATATTGATTTACAGTTTTTAAAGGGGCCAAAGGCCAATTGTAGGATCTTGGATACCTTTTTCTTCACTAGCAAAATCTATTGAAGTAAGAAGATTATTTTTTATCTCCTCCTTGGTAAATCACTGACCCAGAGGAGAAGGGCTGGTAACAGCCTAACAAGCCATCTAATTAGAAGCCATCACTACTTAGTTCTCCCTAACTTTTCTTGCAAAGCTGAAAGGTACATCAGAAAGCATGGAAGAAGTGAAAAACTGGTGGTCGTACTAATTAGTTCTCCCTAATTTGTACAGCCTTGAAAAGAAACCACTATCTTTTATCTTTTTTTGTGTGTCTCCCTGTGGTTCAGGAAATGAGACATTAGATATTGTGTCCTACCTGTTGCTTAACGAGGCAATTTATTGTTCCTAACATTTTACCAGAATCTGCCTTTTCGTCGCGTCTATTAATCTATGTCCTGCACTGCGGGACAGTAATTGTCTGGATGATATTCCATTCAAGTGTTTGAAAAGAGCCATTGTGATCCAGGTAACTTCTTCAAGTCTCAACAATCCCCATATTGTCTAACTTCTCCTTTTCATGTCTAGCTTCTTGATCAATTTTATTGTCCAGCTTGGTACCAGTTAGCGTTCCTTTCTCATTATGCTTCCAATAAAGTGCCCAGAACTGGACACAGAATTTAAAGTCATGATCCTAATGCAAGATATAGTGGGATGTTACTTCCCATAATTTGGGAACTATGCTTCTAAACTGCATTATCTGTTGTTGTTTTTTAAAACCTATATTCTACTAATGAGAGAAACCCATTAAAGAAGGTTATAGTTCCAAAATCCTTTTCAAAGGTTTTTTTTTTTTTACCAAATCAAGCATTTTCCATCCTGTACTTTAACATTTGATTTCTTTACTGAAGATGCCTGTTTTGAGAGTCAATTTCTCTAATCCAGTGATTCTCAACTTTGATAGGCTCGCTGGAGAATTCTGGGAGCCGAAGTCCATATATCTTCAAATTGCCATGGTTGAAAAACACTATTGAGATCTTTCCGTTTTGATCAGACAGATAGATAAAAACAGATAGAGATAGATAAAAATAGATATAAATGATAGATAGATGATAGAGATAGATAGATAGATAGATAGATAGATAGATAGATAGATAGATAGATAGATAGATAGATAGATAGAGCAGGCAGATAGATAAATGTGTGCGTGAATAGATGAGAGAAAGGTGATAAATAAGTATACGATAGAGAAAGATGTAGATAGATAGAGGATGGATGGATGGATGGATAGATAGATAGATAGATAGATAGATAGATAGATAGATAGATAGATAGATAGATAGATAGATAATATATAGATTGAGAGATTAAGATAGAAATGTAGATAGATAGGTAGATAAATAGAGAGGTGTAGATAGATAGATAATGATTGAGAGATAGAGAGATGATAGAGAGATAGAGATAGATGGATGATAGAGATAGATAGATAGATAGATAAATAGATAGATGATAGATAGATAGATAATGTAGGTAAGAAGGGAGGAAAGGAGAGAGAGAAGTATGTGTGTGAAGAGAGAGAGAGAGAGAGAGAGAGAGAGAGAGAGAGAGAGAGAGAGAGAGAGAGAGAGAGAGAGAGATTGAAGTGTTGATACATATTAATCATTATTGTTCGGTGCTTGAGTTTTGTTGCATAAAAGGGAACAGCAAGCAGGAAATTTAAAGACAGCCAAGCCAGTAAGACACTGAAGGTGGGCAATGGTTATTAACAGTGGTGGGATTCAATTTTTTTTTAACTACTGGTTCTGTGGGCGTGGCTTGGTGGGTGTGGCAGGGGAAGGTTACTGCAAAATCTCCAGTCAGAGGTGGCATTTGCCGGTTCTCCAAACTACCCAAAATTTCTGCTACCGGTTCTCCAGAACTGGTCAGAACCTGTTGAATACCCACCTCTGGTTATTAAGTAGATGATTTCAGCGAAGCACCAAGGCACCAGCTAAAGGTTCTTGCCAAGTTTAGTCGTTATCATAGGTCCTGGAAGATCCAGATGTTTTCTTCTGGGTTCCTGGAACATAATAATTTCCCGCTAGAGCCCCCAAAATAAAATACACTGAATAGTAACAGGTTTTCCAAGACCATTTGTAAAAGCATGCAGTTAAATTCATTGTCCTCTTTTGAATAAGCTCAAGTTGTTCTGCTGTAATAAACACCCTGCGTTTCCCTAAATTTAACTATATAAGATAAACTGGGTATTAAAATAAAAGCTCTTTATGGGCTGATTGCAATTTTTATAAACGTTCTGAAAGCTTTTCAACTTGGCCTTTACAGCTAGTCCTCGACTTACAACCACAATCGAGCCCAGAATGTACATTGCTAAGCGAGGCAGTTGTTCAGTGAGTTTTGCCCTATTTTACAACTTTTCTTCCCATGGTTGTTAAGTGAGTCCAGCTTCCCCGTGGACTTTGTTTGTCAGAAGGTTACAAAAGAGGGATCATGTGACCACCACAACCATCATAAGTACGAGACAGGTATCAAGCATCCGCATGCAAAAATCACGTGACCATTGGGATGTCATAAGTGTGGAAAATGGCCTTGAGACACTTTTTTCAATGCCGTTGTAACATTGAATGGTCACTAAATGAATCATTGTTAGTTGAGGACTCTCTGTATTTTTTGTGCCCCTGTGTATTGTATTATTGTAAGGTCCCAGAAGTTTCCCCAAACCACGGAGATACCAAAGAGTGAGACTTGAGACTTGCAATAATAGCAGCTTTTTTATTCTTTGGCCAAAGCAAAATGTCTGTGTGATGACCCAGGGTGGGATACAAAATAGACACAGTCACAAAAAACAGTGAAGCCCCTTTCATTCTTTCACTTTGCTTCCAAGCCTCAAATATTCCTTGACTGGAGACAAAAATCTCCCACATGAGCAGTTACCAGAAGGAAGAAAATGCCGTTTAAATTATAAAGAGTAAAAAGCAAAACAAACCAGGCAAGATGAGGGCTTGAAGATGTCCACAGATATCAGAACACACACTGGGAATGACGCCAAACTCAGAGAGGAACCATAAACTAGAGATATTTCCATGCTTTGTTTCCAGCACTGGCCCATATGCATGTCCATCCTCTTATTCAGTTGTCACAGCTGCAGCCCATGAAGAGGATCAAGGCCCTCTCCTCCCAAGTAGACCACGCCTCTCCCTTATCCTCTCCTCCCTGTGTGTCCTAGGATGGAGAGGGGATGGGCCTGGGTCCTCCTCTGACTGCCCAGCCAGCCTCTGCCCTTCCCCAGCCTCCTCCACAACCTCCGGAGCCACACTTCCACTCCCTATCAGCTGTTCCTCCTCTCCCTCAGAGTCAGTTTCCACCAGGGGCATGACAGTCTGGGTGAATACTACGTCCAAAACATACAGACAAAAGGCATGTAAGGAATAGCCACACCCTGTGAGAGTGGCTCAGAATATTATATACATTTTTCACTGATAGAAGCAAAGTTTATCCAATCAGAGACAAAGGTTTATTATTAATGTGGGCAATGTCTTGCCCATCCCCTCCCCTTCCTTATCCATGGTGCGTTCTTTGTCCATGCTCTGTCCATATTTTGTGTCATGCCCCTGTTGGAATCTGACACCAATGGAGAACAGGAACAGCCGACAGGGATTGTGAGTGTGGCTTCAGAGGTTGTAGAGGAAACTGGGGAAGGACACAGGCTGGCTGAGCATTCAGAGGAAGACCCAGGCCCATCCCCGCTTCATCCTAGGGCACGCAGGGAGGAACAGAGAAGGGAGAGATGTGAATAGCATGGTCTACGGGGGAGGAAGGGGTCCTGATCCCCTTCATGGGCTGCAGCTGTGAGGACTGTTTAAAAGGACAAACTGCGCATGGTCCAGTGCTGGAAGCAAAGCGTGAAATAATTCTAGTCTTTCAGTTCTTATCTGAGTTCTGGCGTCCTTCCCAGCGGGTGTATTTCAATATCTGTGGACGTTTTCAAGCCCTTATCCTGCCTTGTCTCATTAATTGCTTCAGTGTGGTTTGTGTTCTTGTTTTTTCTGTTTATAATTTATATGTATTTTGAGTTTGCACAGCATTTCTTCCTTTTTGCAACTGTTTGTGGGGGAGTTTTTTCTCCAGTCACATGTCCACCTGCCCGGGCCTCGCCTTGCCCTCTCCAGGGCCCCCAAGGCCTTGGAAACTGGCAAAAAACACTAAGCAATGAGACTTACTTTGAAGATCCTGGCTGTCGCTTTGGGTGTAAAAAAGATGTTAAGACTCTGGAAAGAGCGCAGAGAAGAGCAACAAAGATAACTAGGGGACTGAAGGCTGAAACATACAAACAATAGTTGCAGGAATTGGGTACGTCTAGTTTAATAACGAAGGGATGCAGTGGCTCAGTGGCTAAGACGCTGAGCTTGTTGATCAGAAAGGTTGGCAGTTCAGCGGTTCGAATCCCTAGCGCTGCATAACGGAGTGAGCTCCCGTTACTTGTCCCAGCTTCTGCCAATGTAACAGTTCGAAAGCATGTAAAAATGCAAGTAGAAAAATAGGGACCATTTTGGTGGGAAGGTAACAGTGTTCTATGCGCCTTCAGCATTTAGTCATGCTGGCCACATGACCACGGAGACGTCTTTGGACAGCGCTGGCTCTTCTTTGGCTTTGTAATGGAGGTGAGCACCGCCCCCTAGAGCCAGAAACGATCAGCGCTTAGGTGTGAGGGGAACCTTTACCTTTAGTATAGTTAAACCATGTATAATTGACAGACTGGATTTTATCATAGATTTTAGTTTTTATTTATTATTTCATAGTAGAATTTTTAATTGTACATTTTTATGTACATGTTTTATTTGTTCTGGTCTCTGGTCTAGGACTGTAATAAAGTGAAGCGAATGGAAAACCAAGGCACTTATTTTCATACCTGGTGGACATGCCAGGAAGTGAAAAAATATTGGAATACAATTAGACTATGGATAGAAGAAATTATGAATCAGAAAACTGAACTCAGTCCAGAAACTTTTTATGAGGTATAATAACACAAAAATGCAATAAAACAGATAGATATGTCATGTTATACATATTAACAGCTGCAAGGATTCGTACGCACAACCCTGGAAGGAAAAAAGGGTCCCACCAGAAGGCATGGTTATTAAAAATAATAATAGATAGTATAGAGATAGACAGGCTAACGATGAAAATAAAAGACAGAGAAGATTCAATTTATTATAGGGCCTGGAATGTCTGGTATGAGTGATTTAGAAATAAAAAATAAATAAAATGGCAATTAGGAAAAGAATGAGAGAATACGTAAATATGTAAATATACCATGGAGAAGATTGATATGTAAGGATAAAAGATATTGATTTATAGCAAGAGTAAGATGTAATGCTACAGGAATAAGTAAATACATATACTAAAAAATGTGAGGAGATGCAGAAGCTGTCTTGATGTTCATAACAATGTATACAGTTTTATTTTATGTTTTCAAAAGTTGAAAACTTAGTAAAATTTATTTTTAAGAAAAGGAAAACCAAAATATTAGGCTAAACATTTGTCCTTGCTTGGTCAACACCTTACCTGATGGATGGATGAATTCTGACAATTGTAATAATCCACCTCATTCCCTCGGTCCTTCAACTGTCCGTGGAGGATGCAGCTCCTGTTATCAAGAACCTGCCTCTGCAGCTCCACCTGGGAGACCATCAAGACCTCTCCTTAAAAAAAAATGAAAGGCAACGAAAATAAGAGAAAGGAATGTTTTCATTCATTTGCACCTTGTCTTTCTTCCATTAGAGTTGTCAACCCCTCCACCAAGTTTTCCCAGCGAGGCTGGTCAGGCTGATAAGAGGATGGATGATGGGTCCCCAAAGGGATCTTGTAAGCGAGATGGGCAGCATAAAAATTTAATAAGAACCGGAAACGACTAGCATGTGTATGTGCAAGGGGAACCTTGACCTTTATCTCTGTTTAATAAAAAGAAGGATTAGGAGTGACATGATCGCGATGTTCCAATATCTAAGGGGCTGCCACAAGGAAGAAGGAGTCAACCTATTCTCCAAAGCACCTGAAGGCACGACAAGAAGCAATGGATGGAAACTAATTAAGGAGAGAAGCAACCTAGGACTAAGGAGATATTTTTTGACGGTGAGAACAATCAATCAGTGAAACGATCGCCTCCGGAAGTTGTGGATGCTTCAACACTGGAGGTTTTAAAAGAAGAGATTGAACAACCATTTGTGTTAAATGGTATAGGGTTTCCGGCCTGATCAAGGGGTTGGATTAGACCACCTTCAAAGGTCCCTTCCAATTCTGTTCTATTCTATTCTGTTCTGTTGGCCAGCGTGTAAAAAAAAACCAATTAAGAACTTGCGACTTGGTGAGAAAGGGAGATAGAAAGGGGGTGGTTTCCACCAGTCAAGAGAGGGAAGCAATTAATTTGATACTTGAACCTGACCAAACGGAGCATAGTCAGGTCAGCTCTTTCAGGAAATGTGAGTAATTTTACCAGCTGCTGAGGGAATCTGGGATCAAAGAGAAGTAGCCATCAAAATACATGCATTGGTCAAGTTGAGATCTGGGTGGAAAATAGCTCTGGGAAGTCGAATTGGTTGAAAGTGACCAAACTACAGTTAAAATGTCTGCAGTCTCTTGACTGGGTGGCTACTCTCTCCAGTGGTACTACGGTAGAGGTGGTATTCAGCAGGTTTTGACCAGTTCTGGAGAACTGGTAGCCGACATCTTGAGTCGTTCGGAGAACCGGCAAATACCACCTCCGACTGGCCCCGCCCCCATCTATTCTCCACCTCCCGAGTCCCAGCTGATTGGCTGGGTCTCCTTTGGTTGCCCTGCACAGGAGAAGGGAGCTGGAAAGCAGGTTAGTGGGGTGGGGAGGGAATGGGATTTTGCAATAACCTTCCCCTGCCACACCCATCAAGTCACGCCCACCAAGCCACGCCCACAGAACCGGTAGTAAAAAAATTGTGAATACCACTACTGCACTATGGTAGTCCTCGATGTACGACCAGAACTGAGTCCCAAATTTCCATCCCTAAGCAAGTCACGTCAAAATTTACCTCATTTTACGATCTTTCTTGCTATAGTTGCGGTTGTAAAACTCAGTAACAGTTAGTGAGCCTGGTTTCTGCTTGTCAGAAGGCCGTAAATGCCAAACGTCTGAATTTTGGTCACGTGACCATGGAGATGCTGCAATGGTCGTAAATGTGGAAAACGGTCATAAGTCACTTTATTCGGTGTTGTTGTGACTTTGCTGGCTGCCATTGCAAAATTCAGACATTTGTATTAAAATTTACATTCTCGAATTTGCCTGCTCTTGATTCAATCTCCTTTTGTGGTCCTGGTTTGTTGATTTGGACAACACTATAAAATGGTGGCTGAGCTTGTCAATCAGAAAGGTCGGCAGTTTGGCGGTTCAAATCCCTAGCGCCACATAAGGGAGCGAGCTCCCGTTACTTGTCCCGGCTTCTGCCAAACTAGCAGTTCGAAAGCATGTTAAAAAAAAAAAATGCAAGTAGGAAAATAGGCACCACTTTAGCGGGAAGGTCAACAGCGTTCCATGCACCTCCGCCGTTTAGTCCTGCCGGCCACATGACCAGGGAGACGTCCTTGGACAGCGCTGGCTCTTCTTCGGCTTTGTGACAGAGAGGAGCACCGCCCCCTAGAGCCGGAAACGACTAGCACGGATGTGCGAGGGGAACCTTTACCTTTTGTTAGGGATATACCCCTAGCAAGATCTGCAGGGCAGTCAGGCAGGCAGGCAAAATATGTGAGATATCGTGTTGTGTAGCTTACACTCAGTAAACCATACACAGTGCCAATTAAAGTAGGTTTATTCCAGCAAGAGTTTAAGCATAGTCAAAAACAGTCCATATATCATACACTTATTTCAGTCCTTCCAGGGATTATCAAGTTGCAAAATTCCAATGTCAAAAATGAGAGGTCGGTACACTTACAAAATAACAGTCCGGTAATTTATCTCCTCGCAGTAAAGAGAGATATGCAACAAAGGTCAGAAACTCCTTTCTTCCTTTTGCAACTTCAGTAATTGCCAGCAAAGCGTCAGGGAATGTCAGCGTCTCGTTAGCATTTCTTGCTCCCTTTTATGGTGGTTTCACACCACACCCAAAATACATGCTTTGCATTTAAAGTAACACATACTCTAAACTAAGAATCATAGCTTATATATATATTATCTTACCCAAACTAGTTAGGTGACCAATATTATACCTAACACCTTTATAACAACCTATCAAATGTTCAACTTTGTTCTTGCATCCATATTTCATTTTTTTTTTTTTTTAGTTTGGGGTGGGGGAGTTTTGTCCTCAGTGATGAGAATAGCTTCTTCCCCAAAACTCCCAGCCTTTCTGTAAAGAACAGTTGTGTTTTTCAGCCATCCTCTGATGAAACGGATCTCACTTTTTTTTTTTTTAACACATAATTTATTCACAGCTTTCTTGTAAGTTCATTACCTGCAAATTGGCACCCGCCATCACCAATCTTTCATGGAGATGGGATGAAGACTAATTTTTCTCCATGCTTACATTCCACTGATTAAAGAGAGACCTCATAGAGAGTCCCCATGTTTTCTTCGCGCCTTGAAAACTAAGTAGACTAAAATTATATGAAAGTGATCCACTAGTGTTAGCTTTCCTTCCTTCCTTCCTTCCTTCCTTCCTTCCTTCCTTCCTTCCTTCCTTCCTTCCTTCTTCCTCCCTCCCTCCCTTCCTTTTATTCTTCCATCTCCATTCGTTCATTCATTTTATTCTATTCTTCCATCTTCCTTCCTTCTTTCCTTTTATTCTTCCATCTCCCATCCTCCTTTTATCCTACCATCTTCCTTCCTTTAATTCTTCCGTCTTCCTTCCTTCCTTTTATTATTCCACCTTCCTTCCTTTTATTCTTCCATCTTCCTTCCTTTTATTTTTCCATCTTCCAACCTTCCTTTTATCCTTCTATCTTCCTTCCTTCCTTCCTTTTTTTCCTCCTTAGAATACACAGGAGAGCAAGTAAAATATAAAACTTACTGAGACTGTTGTTCTGAAGCTGAAGTATATAGTCAAATATCTGAAATAGTCTCTCCAAAGAGGCAAGTTTGAAAGCAGGAACCGACAAGTCAGAACTTCTTGAAGATTCAACTTAGACCAAACTTCCGAAATATGGGTGAAAATGAGGTCCTTGGTGCTCTCTGAGATTGGGTTCTTTCTTTCTTTCTTTCTTTCTTTCTTTCTTTCTTTCTTTCTTTCTTTCTTTCTTTCTTTCTTTCTTTCTTTCTTTCCTTCCTTCCTTCCTTCCTTCCTTCCTTCCTTCTTTTCTTCCTTTGTCTTTCTTTCTTTATTTTGCTTCTTGCAGATGTTTCATGATGCAACCAGCTAACCCTAGCACTGATGATGTTACCTAGCTGGGTAAGGAAATATCTACCAAAAAAAAAAATTAACCAAGGTGAAGGAATGGTAGAACCTGGTTCAGAGTGAAACATGGGATCTGCCTAGAATCCCTACATGGCCACAAATGAACTGAGTCCAATCCCCATTGAGTGCCATTGACCCTCATCTAACAATAACCAATAGGATAGAATAGCATCGAATGACAGAGTTGGAAGGGACTGTGGAGGTCCTCTAGTCCAACCCCCTGCTTAGGCAGGAAACCCTATAACCACTTCAGACAAATGGTTATCCAACATCTTCTTAAAACTTCCAGTGTTGGAGCATTTACAACTTCTGGAGATAAGTTGTCCCACTGATTAATTGTTTTAAGGGTCAGGAAATTTCTCCTTAGTTCTAAATTGCTTCTCTCCTTGATTAGTTTCCACCCATTGCTTCTTTTCCTGCCTTTCAGGTGCTTTGGAGAAATAACATCCCTCTTGTCTTGAGGAAGGAGTTGAATTAGAACAAGGGTCTTCAAAGTCCACAAGTTTAAGACTTGTGGACTTCCACTCCCAGAATTGATGAGCTAACATGACCGGAGGAGGAATTCTGAGAGTTGGAAGTCCACAAGTCTTAAAGATGTCAAGTTTGAAGACCCCTGGATTAAAAGATTTCCAAGATCCTTTTCAGTCCTTATTTTTCTACGATCCTCTTGGGATTTTCACATGGGGAAGTCTGGGCAATCCTGAAGCTTCCAAAGAACACAACGCTTTGGAACCCGAATCAATGATCCCAATGGCTGCTCCTTCCACCACCCCCAATAATCAAGTTGAAAACACTTGAAAACAAATTCCCAAACATCTGGAGATAAAGGGAAAGCAACCAAAGCTTCTTCTACAAGAAGAGGAAGAAAAATCCCCCAGAGAAATCTCAAAACAAGGTATCGCTTTAGGACTTTCTACATCCACTTATGTTTCTTCCTCTGTCTTGGGATTCAACCCACCTTTGCTTGCTTTCTTCTTTCCTTCTTAATGGGCTACGTCTTCGGGATAATTTATTAATTATGAGAAACCTTTTCCAGTTAATTAAGAGGTGCCGTTAGCACAGTAAGGCCCCATTGTGGCACAATTAATTCATTCCTTCTTGGGGGTGGGGAGGAGGGGGTTGAGAGGAGAGGAGAGAGAAAGGGGAGAGGGAGAAGATGGGGAAGCAGCCCAAGGAGACGCTCCTGGAGCTTAACTTAATGTCAGTCCACCAAATCTGGCATCATTCAATGTAATTAATTAGGCAAAAAAGCCCAAACACATTCATTACGTTGAAGACAACATGTCAAGGATGGCCAGGCTGGGGTCCCATTTCATTAAGCAGAAGGACTAAGTAGAGACATTGGATCATAAAGCATAAACTCTACTTGGGTTCTTCATTCCTTCCTTCCTTCCTTCCTTCCTTCCTTCCTCCCTCCCTCCCTCCCCTCCCTCCCACCTTCCTTCCTTCCTTTTTTAATTCCTTCTTTCCTTTCCTGCCCACCTACCTACCTAATTTTTGCTCTTAATTCCTTCCTTCCTTTTCCCCCTCTCCTTTTCCTTCCTTCCTTCCTTCCTTCCTTCCTTCCTTCCTTCCTTCCTTCCTTCCTTCCTTCCTTCCTTCCTTCCTTCCTTCCTTCCTTCCTTCCTTCCTTCTTCCCTCCCTCCCTCCCTGCTTTCCTTCCTTCCTTCTTCCTTTCTTTCTTCACCTGTCCCACCGTCATTAACTTTCTCCCTCCCTCCGTCCCTTCTTCACCTATCCCCCCTCCCTCCTTTCCTTCCTTCTTCACCTGTTCATCCCCCATGTCCTCCCTCCCTCCTTTCCTCACATATCTCTCCCGCACCCACATTTCCTTCCTTCTTCTTTCCTTCCTTCCTTCCATCTGCCCTCCCTCCCTCCTCACCTGTCCCCACTCTCATTTCCTTCCTTCCCCCTTCCCTCTTTCCCTCTATTCTCCTCTCCCCCTCTGTCATTACCTTTCATCCCTTCTTCATCTGACCTTCCCTCCCTCATTTCCTTCCTCTCTTCCCCCTATCTCCCACTTTCCTTCCTTCCTTCCTTCCTTCCTTCCTCCCTCCCTCCCTTCCCTCCCTCCCTCCCTCCCTTTGCTCCCTCCCTCCCTCCCTCCTTCCTTCCTTCCTTTTTAATTCCTTCTTTCCTTTCCTGCCCACCTACCTACCTAATTTTTGCTCTTAATTCCTTCCTTCCTTCCTTCCTTCCTTCCTTCCTTCCTTCCTTCCTTCCTTCCTTCCTTCCTTCCTTCCTTCCCTATATAGGCCTAAGGTTTGAGAAGCATAGCCCTGTTCTCAAACTTTTGAGAAGATGACTGCACTTTTTCATCAAGCTCAGCCAACTTTAGGAGACAAGTGGCCAAGATCCCTCTTCAATTAATCCCAAATGAAATAAAGTCCTCCTCACTTTCCCACTTCCATGTTCCTAAAAGCAGCTCGGCTCTGTGTGATCACCTGGGGTGGGTCCATACAGTCGTGGCTGACTATAGAGTGAACGTTGACGTATACTTGATTTGTGTTTTGCCCTTTGGAATGAATAGAGAAACAGGAAGTCAACCTTCCCTTATTGTGAGTCCTCCAGTCACTAATGTGTGCAAAAAGGCATGTGGCCGGGCAAAATAATATGCAAAATCCATTAAGTAAGGCTGATTGCAAAAGATTAGGGTCAATTTCCATGGGCGAGCTATTGTCTCTACTCTATTCCTTGCGTTGAAATGTGTGGGCATGCCAAATTATCCTTGGCAATCTGGTGGTCAATTATACTATGCTATACAGGGAGCTGGGACAATAGACAGTATTTCACCTGCAGTTTTTAAAAGTTCAGTGAAAAGACTTTTTATAAAAGAATACCCCTGAATAAGAGTAAGGGGGTTGCTTAAGCCAAAGGGTGTTGCACCCTTTTTTTTAATTACAAAGCAAAGTGTGCTATCCTATTTGACATTTAAAGACTCTATTTCCCCTTTCTCCTTTTTCTTCCTTCCTTCCTTCCTTTCTCTCATCCTCCTCCCTCCCTCACTGCTTTCCTTCCTTCCTTCCTTCCTTCCTTCCTTCCTTCCTTCCTTCCTTCCTTCCTTCCTTCTTTCCTTCCTTCCTTCCTTCCTTCCTCTCATCATCCTTCTTCTCTGCTTTCCTTCCTCCCTCCCTCCCCTCCACTCTAATTTCACAATGTTCTCTTCTCTTCTCTTCTCTTCTCTTCTCTTCTCTTCTCTTCTCTTCTCTTCTCTTCTCTCCTCCCATCCCACTCTATCTTATCTTCTCTTATCCCTGCTTATTTCTTATCGTTTTTCCTATCCTGCCCTATCCTATCTTACTTACCTCACCTCACCTCACCTTATCTTCCTGCCTCCCCGCTTCCTGCTATGTTTCCTCTTGTGGTTAAGGTACCAGGATAAAAATCAGAAGACGGTGAGTTCTAGTCCCACCTTAGGCATGAAAGCCAGTTGGGTGACTTTGGGCCAATCACCAGGAGACTGTGAGTTGTAGTCCCGCCTTAGGCATGAAAGCCAGTTGGGTGACTTTGGGCCAATCACCAGGAGACTGTGAGTTGTAGTCCCGCCTTAGGCATGAAAGCTGGATGGGTGTCTTTGGGCCAATCACCAGGAGACTGTGAGTTGTAGTCCCACCTTAGGCATGAAAGCCAGCTGGGTGACTTTGGACCAATCACCAGGAGACTGTGAGTTGTAGTCCCGCCTTAGGCATGAAAGCTGGATGGTTGTCTTTGGGCCAATCACCAGGAGACTGTGAGTTGTAGTCCCGCCTTAGGCATGAAAGCCAGCTGGGTGTCTTTGGGCCAATTACTAGGAGACTGTGAGTTGTAGTCTTGCCTTAGCCATGAAAGCCAGTTGGGTGACTTTGGGCCAATCACCAGGAGACTGTGAGTTGTAGTCCCGCCTTAGGCATGAAAGCCAGCTGGGTGACTATGGACCATTGACTTTCTCTCAGCCCAAGCCACTTCACAGGGTTGTGGTTGTGGGGAAAGTTGGAGGAGGAGGAGGAAGAAGCGTTGGATGCGTTGACTTGAGTTCAATAATCATAAAAGCGGGATGTCAAGAAATCGATCATTGAATGTTTCCGCCGCAATGGAAACTTCTGAAGTTGCCTCTAAGAATTGTATGCTGAGAGTGGAATGAAAGTTCTCCTCCTTTCAGAGATATACGGTAGCCGGGAGGCGGGGGGTGGAAGAGACTTTTGGGTGCTTCATATAATCCTGAAAAGATGGTAGTTGAATTTGTGTTATATTTCTTTACGGAAAAGAATTCATCATCATAATAGAGAAGCAAAATGGAAAGTGGCAGGTGGGAAAAAAAATGCCTTAATGACCCCACTTAGGTTTCAGTCAAAGTGGAAGCTCACAGCAACCTGGTAAAAGGTTATTAGTCGTCACTTTTATATAACCTCCCTTCCAGTTGTAACTCTCCAATTTTCCTTTCTCCTGAGAGCAAATAAGAGAAGAGAGTAGGAAATTCATCTGCAAGCGCGCCGGATGTCTTTGAAATTGCAGATTCTCTGCCGCAACGTGGAAATTGGAGATATTTTTTTTTTCCCGAGCGCCAGCCAGCCCCGGTCAACAGAGGGGAAATTATTTCGCTTGAAATGCAGTGGCCGACGCCTCTTTGTCCAACACAAAGAGTCTCCAAACACCAACCAAGATATTCCGAACATCCCAAAGGCTTGAGTGCAAAAACTTCTTTGCTTCCTGCAAAGAACTCTGGTTTCTCAGCTGGCTTTTATCTCTTAAGGGAGGGGCCATTACCTTCCAGCCTTACTCCCGAGTTGCCCATGCTGCTGCAGTTGCTCTTTCCTTCGAGCAGCCCTGTGCACATGGGGCACAGGCTCCTTGGGGTCCTCTTCCTCACTGCTGCCGGCCTCCATAATCTCCGAAGGCAGCACTCCACTCCCTGATGGTCCTGGCCCCATCCCTGCATCACATGCAGGCGCCTCATCTGATTCCTCGCTCTCCGAGACCTCAGTCATCCGCACCTGCTGCCAGCGAACCACAACATGGTAAGACTCGATCTGCCCAATTGCAGGCAGCTGGCAGGCAGCAGAAGTAGCCTGCAGTATTGCACTCTAACCACTGTGCCACCCTGGCTCTCGGTGTCACTTGGGACCTTTGTTCACATGACCGTTGCAACATCCCCCCCCACGGTCACATGATCAACATTTGGATGCTTTGCAATTGATTCATAATTTATTTTGTTATTCTGCTTTTGTAATTATTATTTGTATTAGGTCCTGGACCATGGGACGAGGATGCGGTCATGAAACTGTTAGATTTCAGTTGCTTGTTTATTTAGGAGGTTTTTCATCCCATCCTTTATTACTTTCTTTTTTTAAACAAATACGACAAGGCGGAGAACACACTGAATAGTCCTTACTTCTATTTTTTTTCCACAACTACAACCATGTATGGGGAGGAGAGAGAGAGAGAGAGAGGGAGGGAGGGAGGGAGAGAGGGAGAGAGAGAGAGATTGGTCCATTCAACTGGACTAGAACTCACCGACTCCTAGTGATTAGTGTAGCTTTCTTGCCAAAGGCGGGACGAGAACTCACTGTCTCCAGGAGACTGGTGTAGTTACCCAGACAACATCCTTGCCAAAGGTAGAACTGGAACTCGCTGTTTCCTGTGATTGAATAACAGAGTTAGAAGGAACCTTGAAGATCTTCTAGTCTAACTCCCTGCTCAAGCCTATACCAGTCTGGAAAATGGTCGTCCAATCTCTTCTTAAAAACCTCCAGTGTTGGAGCACCCACGACTTCTGGTGCCGAGCCGTTGGCCCAAAGTCACGCTTAAGGCAGGATTAGCATCCGTTCATCTCCTGGTTAGCAGAATTGGCTGCTTCCTCAAACGCTATGCTTCCTTTCACCGGAAGTCCATTAAGAGAGGTTGAAGAGTCCTCAATCTGACCGTAAGCGGATCCATCACCGCGCAAAGGATTGGCCCCGATGACTTCTCTTTTCAGCCCCATTATTCTGTGACTGGGGAATAATCATATTACCTCTTCTTCAATTTTGGTTCAATCTCCATGCAAATGCAAACAAATCCAATTTAGTTCTGGTTGTGAACCCAGCTTCTGCTGTTTGGCACCCTGGACAGGTTTTTCAGAGGTGAAATTGGCCCTTGGATCACACACACACACAAAATCCCTTTTGCTATGCAGATAAAAACCACAGATGCTGGATTTGGGAGAGGAGAAAGGTGGCTGTAGCATGAGCTTCGCTGACCCCATTGTGCGAGCCTCATTTCACAGAGATATAACTCCTGATTGTTTGGCTGGAGAAAAAAGAAAATTCCACCATAAATTCAACGATACTGAATAGCAGCCAACGCTGTAGTAAAAAAAAGATACATTGATTGAGTGTGAGATCGATTCAGTTCCCTGGTAGTTCAACACAACACGCTGAAGCCTGTTTAATTTCCTCATCCTGTTGAAGTGGTTCCATTCACACAAACTCACACAAACACACACACACACACACACACACAATATACACATCAGGGCTGCATCAGGGCTGTGGTTAAACTTGGGGGGGTGTTGGGTGTATGTGGCTGACTGAGTGGATGTGGCCAGCTTGATGACACTCCGTGGGTGTGGCCAACTGGGTGGGTGTGGCCAGCTTGATGACACTATGTGGGTGTGGCCAACTGGGTGGGTGTGGCCAGCTTGATGACACTCTGTGGGTGTGGCCAACTGGGTGGGTGTGGCCAGCTTGATGACACTCTGTGGGTGTGGCCAACTGGGTGGGTGTGGCCAGCTTGATGCCACTCTGTAGGTGTGGCCAACAAGGTGGGTGTGGCCAGCTTGATGACACTCCGTGGGTGTGGCCAACTGGGTGGGTGTGGCCAGCTTGATGACACTCCGTGGGTGTGGCCAACTGGGTGGGTGTGGCCAGCTTGATGCCACTCCTCAAACTGCTGGCATGTTTCCTCTGTCAGTGGTCCAACTAACAAACTCCAAACTAATGAACTCCGAGACAAGCATTTCCTCAAAATTCCAATTTTATTAGAGTCATCATATTGGCACACCTGGGAAAACCCGAATCGGAGAGTTCCAGGTTTTCTCTTCCCAAAAGTAAATCAAAAATCCCTCTCCTGCACCCACCAATCCACAACATGGTCCAATCAAACATCGTCCCAACTGAAGACCTTCCTCCAGATACTCCTCTCCAGGTGCAGGGCAAGATGTCCTTGACTTTCTGAGAAAGAATGTTTTTAAGTCTCATCTTCCACCTCTTTGTGAAATCTCCCCCTCCCAAATTCCCAGGCACTAAATGTGGCAGCCTCAAAGCTTCTAAGTCAGGGGTGAGATTCAACCGGTGTTACTACCGGTTCGGCGACAGTGCATTTTGTGCGTGTACAGCATTTCCCAAAAAATCTCAGCTATGCCACCCGGACAGCTGACAAGCGCTGCGTGCAGGTGCACAGCATTTGAAAAGCCTCTTCTTTCCTGGTTTTTCCACCTCAGCTGTGCTGTGCAAAGCACCTGAGGTTGAAAAAGCAGGAAATAAAGAACAGTCAAGAGCCCGGGCGGGCGGGTAGGCCAAACAGACGAACAAAAGGATGTTGCAGTGAACTGGTTTGGTGTCTGCTGCTCTTCAGAGCTACCAGTTCTATAGAATATCATGAAATTTGGGATATGTGGTATAATTGGCTGGAAAATAAGAAATAAAGAAAGTTAAGATAAAGAAAGTATAGATAAATGTATATAATCGTATAGTATCGTATATTAATGTAAATATCTACAAGTGATGGATATGTATAATAATGATGCTGCAGTGCTGTTAATGTTATGATCAATTTCATTTTCTAACGTGTTAAAAGAACAATAAAATTTATTTATTTTTTGAAAAAAATTATGAGCTCTTCATCACTGGGGCGGGGAGGTTTAAAAAGAGCCTGGACAATCACCTGTCTGAAAAGGTATAGGGTCTGAGCAGATGTTCTGACCCAGGCCCTTTTCCGACAAATCAAACACAATCCAAAAGGAACAGAAACCTTGTAATGCTTTTACAAAATAATTAGCTGTGATAAGCACAAGCCTTGCCAAACTGTGCAAGACTTGCCAAAAGATAACAGACAAGAAATAATTTGCAATACATGAATCTTCAAATACAAACTCAGGATACTGGAATGTCCATGAGGCTGGAGTTTCAAAATGTCTTTGCCTTCTGCAAAGAAGGTTTGTTTCACAGCTGGCTTTTATCTTCTTGAAGGAGGGGCCATTACCTTGCAGCCTTACTCCCGAGTCGTCTGTGCTGTTGCAGATACTCTTTCCTAGGAGCAGCCCTGCGCGCACATGCACTTGGCACAGGCTCCTCAGGAACCTCCTCATCGCTGCTGCCAGCCCCCACAATCTCTGAAGGCAGCAGTCCACTCCCTAATGGTCCTGGCCCCTCATCTGAGTCCTCTCTCTCCTCAGCCATCTGCACCTGCTGCCGCCTAACCACAACAGCAGGGGGTTGGACTAGAAGACCTCCAAGGTCCCTTCCAACTCTGCCATTTTGTTATTCTGAAACATTCTTCTTGCAGCTTCCTGAAGTACCTGCCTGATGGGTCATTTCAAGCTGACCTAGTTAAATGAGAATGTGTAAACAGAGGCTATTTATTGTGTTTTGGCTTTGACAGGTCAGTTCCTTTCATTAAATGGCTGCTATGGCAGAGAATTCAAGGTTTTTATGGCCTATAAACAGTCGGGTCATGTTCACCATGGAGTCAAAAGAAACAGCACACTCAAATTTCTGTCTTTTGTTCAATCAGTTATTTACCTGAGCTAAAAAAAAAAAAACCTGCGGTACCTTGAGATTGCAAGCTTATTCAAACGTGCTCGGCTGCTGGGACAGAGGAAATATTTACATTTTAATAACATTTTTTAGCTTATTTACAGAACCACCCCAAATGCAAACGGATATACAACTATCCTCTGGGATTCACATTTCTCCATGATTTTGCAAACCAAAGAAGTAGCCGGAATATATCTTACAACTTATTATTGATCAAATATACCTTTGAGAAAACTGAACCTATCCGTGCATATATTGGTAAATATATATATATATATATATATATATATAAACCTACAACAGGAATTGTTTGCAAAACTCTAAGCAGAAGTAGGGATAAAATGTGCAGGTTGGGAGAAATTTGTATGAGAAAATATTTCTCTGGGCTTAAAGAAGACTGAGACGAGACAGAAATCTTTTTTTTTTAAATGAGAAAGCAGATGAAATTTAACTTGGGAGGCTCATCCATTGATATTTGGATGTGGGGACCTCATTAAAATTAAATAGTTCATTTAACTTTGTACAGGTAGTCCTCCATTAACAAGAATTCATTTGGCGACTGTTCTGGTAAGAGGATTTTATAAGAAGTTTTATAAATGAAGAATTTCCTAAAGCAAGCAAAACTTACATCTACTGCTCATCTTCAGTTAGAAAATTCCCCTTCTTTTCTGCATAACTCCCTTCCACTTCCTCATTATTCACACTTCTCCAGAAATTCTACAAGTACGCATTTAAATATACCACGATGAATATCCAGATGAGTAGATTATCTCCAAAATACATATTTAAAGACATATTTCAGGAACTGTGTTGCCGCAGTGGGCTGAGTATCTGTTATGGTTCACTGGCAGCAGGTGCGGACTGCTGAGGTCTCGGAGAGTGAGGACTCGGATGAGGGTCCTGCGTGTGATGCAGGGATGGGGCCAGGACCATCAGGGAGTGGAATGCTGCCTTTGAAGATTGTGGAGGCTGGCAGCAGTGAGGAAGAGGTCCCTGAGGAGCCTGTGCTCAGCACACGTGCTCAGCAGCTGCAGCAGCACGGGCGACTTAGGAGTAAGGCTGCAAGGTCATGGCCCCTCCCTGAGAAGATAAAAGCCAGCTGAGAAATTGCAGTTCTTTGCAGAAGGCCAAGAAGTTTTACACTCGAACCTGGTGGACATTAGAAATATCTGAGCTGGTGTTTGGAGACTCTTCGAAATATTGTTTAGGAAATTTATTTGTTGTTCTTGGCAGCCCTGCCAAAAATTGGCCAGGCTGCTTCTTATCGGAGCTAATTAGTTGGATGCAGCCTTTTATCTGTGAAGAAACAGGATTCGTAAATAAAACAGTAAAAGGTTGTGCTGGTACCTTTGTCTTGTGTTTACTCTCGGGGAACCCGGTTTGGGTCAGAACAGTATCAGATCTGGTGAAAGTTAAATCTCTCTGATCTAACAATGGTTTCACGAGGCAGATCAAATCATTTGGAATTGGATTTAATTTCCTAAGCATTTGTAGTGAGAAGCAGAAACAACAACAACAAAACAAGCTGGAGCATCAAGATAAGATTTGCCAGTTACAAGAGTTCATTTAGTGTCCATTTGAAGTCACAGGTCGTCCTCGACACATAAACCACAATGGAGCCTCAAATTTAAGGTGTTAAGTGAGAACTTGTTACCTGGGTTTTGCCCCATTTTATGACATTTCTTGCCACAGTTGTTAAGGGAGTCGCTGCAGTGGGTAAGTCAATATCCTGGTTGTGCAATGAATCTGGCTTTGCCATGGATTTGGCTTGTCAGAAGGTCCACCAAAGGGGAATCAGGTGATTCTGCAAAGGTCGTAAGTATGAACCAGTTGCCAAGCCTCTGAATTTTAATCACGTGATTTGCAAAGGTCGTAAGTGTGAAAAATAGCCGTAAGTCACTTTTTCTTCCAGTGGCTTTGTAACTTGGAATGGTTGCTAAATGAGCTGTTGTACCTCGAGGACTACCTCCATGACAGCACTGAAAAAGGGACTTAGGATCATTTTTCACACTTACAACCATTGCAGCAGCCCCATGGACACGTGATCAACATCCAGACGCTTGGCAAGTGACTTGTATTTATGATGGGGTTGCATCATTGAATCAGGCAAGAGAATATCTATTTTAATGGAGAATATCTATTTTAATTTAGAGTTGACCATATAGCAAAGTTACTATGGATTGAAAAAGTGACTTATGACTGTTTTTGAAACTGGTAGTGTTGTGACTCTGGGATTGGAATCTGCTCCGTTGGCAGATGTGAGTTCGAATGAAGAGGACTTGGCAGTGGACTTTGAACCTGCATTGCTGAGTGACTTGGATGGTAGCCAGGATGAGGAAATGGATTTAACTAGGAGAGACGAACCTGATTTAGTAGAGATGTCAGGACCTTCGATCTCCTCCAATTGTTCTCCTCTGGCTGAGCAGCAGCCGGGAATAGCTAACCAGGAAAACATGCGAGAGTTTTCCAGCGAAGAAGAGAACTTTGAAAGATCCTGGCTTGATGTGAGAAATAGACGGAGATTGAGACGTCAATCTCAATTGGGAAGGAGGCATCGAGCCAGTGACTAATTGGGAGATTAACACGCCCCATAGAGGATAAAAGGAAACGGCTTGGCTGGTGAAATTCGCCAAAAGCAAAGTGATTAATGGGAGTGAAAATACGAAGAGAACTCTTTGAGGCTTTGAGAATTATTGCCACATCAGGATTGCCAGACAGAGTTTGGATTTACTGCTGAGGACTGGAAATACCTCAGCAGTTTTCTTGTGTGGGTTTGTTTTTTGGTTTGTGATATTTCTGGAACTGCTGTATTTCGTTTTGCTCACCTGTAATTAAAGGGGAGACATAACATGGTAGCATCCCCATGGTCACGTGATCCAAATTCAGATGCTTGACAGCTGACTCGTAGTTATGATGGTTGCAGCGTCCCAGGGCCTTGCGCTCATCTTTTGCAACCTTCTGACAAGACAATGGGAAGGCCAAATACACTTAAGAACTGTTTTAGTAACTTAACAACTGCAGTGATTCACTTTACAAGTCTGGCCTGAAAGGTGTGATGATCCGGGACAAGGCACAAGGGCAACCCAGCAAGAGAATAACTATGAGTTCCTTTATTAGCTCCAAATTTGTCCCCAACATCCCAGTTACTCTCCAGTCTGGAGATAAACTCACCCACGAACCTGTAACAGCCTTTGGCTGCAGATACTTCAGTTCAAACATTGTAAACAGAAAACTTCAAATTATAAACCCAACAAGGCAAGATAAGGTAATAAATCCAGCAGAACAAGATAAGGAGTTCCAGAAGTGAAGTAACACGTCAATAAATCAGTTGGGAGGATACCAGGAAATCAGATAACAGCAGCCAACACTAGGTGAACTCAGTGTTTGCTCCCGACGAACACCCCTCCCATCTGCCTCTCCTTTAAACTCCCTTCCCAGGTGTGTCTTCTGAAGGGAATCAGGGCCCTTTCCTCCCCCATAAGCCATGCAACCCACATTGTTCTCTCCTCCGTTCCTCCCTGCTTGCCCTAGGATGAAGAGGGGGTGGGCCTTGGTCTTCCTCTGACTTCCCTCTCCCTTGTTCTACCTCTACCCTGCTCTGCCCAGCTTGACTTTGCCCTTCCCCAGTTTCCTCCACAGCCAACGGGGCCACTCTCCCGTTGGGACAAAACTCACTTAACCACTGTCTTGCTTAGCAACAGAAATGTTGAGCTCGATTGTGGTCATAAGTCAAGGACCGCCTGTACTATACTATTTTTTCCCCCTACACCAAAAATCCTGTCCATCAAAAAGTCATTTTCATTTTTGCCCTTGTTTCTCTATCTTTCGTCCATGAAATGCGTAATAGAATATACTCTGAATTTTTTTTTACAAGAGGTTCTTTTTATTTTCTTGTACCGGGACAACCATTATTATAATTTGAAAATGCTATCATTTTGGAGGGTTAACATTTATTTATTCACCAACGAAAGGGGATGTCACCCAATCTTTGAATCATTATTTTATTTATTTTTTGATACTGTATGAGATTCCTTATTTGGGTGTTTTCTTTTGAAGCTAGAAATCTATCTCCATTTGGTTTCTTTAGATGTTATATTCTTTTTTCAGTCCTCCAGTTTCTCATTAACGGGACATAAATGTGTTTGCTGTGACCCCTTTCTTTCATTAAAGCCACTTAGTGTCTACATGTTCATACCCACCAGGGAGCCATTGCTCGACTGTTTGGTCCCTGTCCCAGAAGGAAAGAACCATTTGTAACTGGAAATAGCTCAACAAAAGTTTCAGCAATCCATCAATCAGCCCAAATGGGCCTATCAACATATACAGTTAATCTTGCCTGACCTGTTATGTCTACATTTCCACAGCTGGGGAACAAAGAAAAATGCCAGATGAGAAGCCATGGATGGAAATTAATTAAGGAGAGAAGCAACCTAGAACTAAGGAGGAATTTCCTAACAGACAGAACAATTAATCAGTGGAAAGACTTGCCTTCAGACATTGTGCCTGCTCCCAACACTGGAGGCTTTTATGAAGAGACTAGCTCTATACCCGTGCTTTGCTACGAAACTATGTGGTCGGGCTTAGTTTTGGGGAAGAAAATAAGGGGCGGGGGAGGAATCTGCCTCTACCTACTAGCATCCATTGGTATTAATCTGGCTAGTGTCCTGTCACTGTGTGAGAGAATTGAGGGCTGTTTGGAAACTGAAACAGTATTTGCTATGTGAGCAAGAAGGAGACAGCAACTCCTTCTCCTCTGCTTGTGTTTTGCATTTGGAAGAGATTTCTTTCCAGGTGGGGAAGAGGAGTAGAACTCCTTAGCATCAGAGAATAATAATAATAATAATAATAATAATAATAAGAAGAAGAAGAAGAAGAAGAAGAAGAATAAGAATAATAAGAATAATAAGAATAATAATAATAATAATAATAATAATAATAAGAAGAAGAAGAAGAAGAAGAAGAAGAAGAAGAAGAAGAAGAAGAAGAAGAAGAAGAAGAAGAAGAAGAAGAAGAAGAAGAAGAAGAAGAAGAAGAAGATAGGAAATACTAATGCTCTGATGGTCCTTTCTAAAAATCCTTTCTTCGTGAGCACCTAGAAGCCAAGAGGAACATGCATACCAAATTTTAAGTTTGCAGATTTTTTGGTTCTGGAGATTTTGTGATGATGCATGAGTGCTTTTTCGCTTTTATATATATATAGATTGGCCAACCATTTTGTCTGAAATGTTGTGCAGTCTGCTGCTTGAACAGTTGAGGGAACTAGGCATGTCTAGTCAAATGAAAACAAGGACTAGCAGTGATATGATAACAGTCTTCTGGTCCTTGAGGAGGGCTGCCTCAGAGAAGAAGGGTTGATCTATTCTCCAAAGCACCTGAGGGCAAGGCAAGAAGTAAGAGGTGGAAGGTTATTAAAGAGAGGAGCAACTAGAACCAAGGAGAAATTTCCTGACAACAAGAGCTATCCATCATTGGAACGACTTACCACCAGAATTTGTGGGTGCTCCATCCCTGGAAGTTTTAAGAAGAGATTGGACAACCGTTTGTCTGAAATGGTATAGGGCAGGGATATATGGCAACTCGATTTCATTGAAGGCCACATCAGGGTTGTGCTTGACCTCAAGGGTGTGGCCAGGGTGCCATGGCCAGCTCAACATCACTCTTGTCAGGGACGCCTATGGCGGCCCAAACGCTCTGCCGGCAAAAACAGGCTCTCGAGCTCCGTTTTTGGCTGCCACGTCCTCCTTCAACCCTCTGCCAGCAGAAAAGGAGCTTTGGGTGGCCCTCATGAGCTCCATTTTCACTGGCAGAGGATTGCAAGCCAGTCCTTCACTGTTTCCAGATCAACCCCACGGGTCAGATCTAAGTACCCCATGGCAGAGGTGGCATTCAGCCAGTTCTGACAGATTTTGGAGAACCGGTAGCGGAATTTGTTTTTTTTTTATTATTAAAATGTCATTTCAGTTTTCCACATTTTAAAAACATCTTTTTTTTTTAGTGAACAGCATGATTCCAGGTTTTCACATTTCCATACAAAAAGTGACTTTGATTCCATTCTCATCTTTCACATTTGATTTCATATCCTACCATTCCTTTACATATTTTCTATTATTTTTCTCAAGTATTCTCCTCCAGCCTATTTTATAAATTTTTCAATTCATTTCTTAACCTATTTCCTTTAACTTTAAATAACTCTTATATCCTCATATTTGTTATACTTTATATTTTTATCTGTCAGGTTTGCCAATTTCATTGCATCTTCTTAGTTCATCATTTCAAAAAATTCCATCTCAGTTCAAACATTTCAAAAAAAATTTCCCCCACAATTACCAATTAGAGTGTGCCACCCCTGTAGCATATTGATCATTTAACTAATTCCCCTTAAAGTCCCAATAATCATTTAACTTTTAATTACCTTAAAAAATTAATAATAACAATAGTCTCCTAACAACTTCATAGCATATATACCTTTTGTGTCAGACTCCGCATGGTAGCGGTAGCGGAAATTTTGAGTAGTTTGGAGAACCAGCAAATACCGCCTTTGACTGGCCCCGCCCCCATCCATTCTCCGCCTCCCAAGTCCCAGCTGATTGGCTGGGTCTTCCTTTCTTGTCCTGCACCAGAGAATGGAGCAGGAAAGCAGGTTAGTGGGGTGGGGAGAGAAAGGGGACTTTGCAGTAACCTTCCCCCAGGAATGGGGAAGGAATGGAGATTTTGCAGTATCCTTCCCCTACCATGCCCACCAAGCAACGCCACACCCATCAAGCAATGCCACACCCATCAAGCCACACCCACAGAACCAGTAGCAATGTTTTTTGAATCCCACCACTGCCCCATGGGCTAGATCCAGCCTATGGGCCTTGAGTTTGACACCCTTAGTATAGGGTCTCCTGCCTGAACAGTTGAGGGAACTAGTTATGTCTAATTCATTTGTTTCTATTTTTAAGTAAAAGATTGAAATTAAATTAAATAGGGCACAGAATCTGGTAAGGATCATCAAAGAGGTTGGTCACAGTCCAATTAAAGCTGAAAAGAGATCAAATTTCTTTACAAGCATTTCATTACCCAGCTCATTAAAGCTACTGACTATAGTTTGTTTCCCTCTTTATATACAGTTACTTATTTTTCTCATTGCTAGTTCCTTGATTGGGATATTGTTTTCTGCTTGCTTGCTTGTTTGTCTGGTGTTAATACCTGTTTATCTGGGTGTAAAGTGCTGGAAAGGATGTATTCTGGTCTTTTTTTTTTCTTCTTTTCTTTTCTTAGAGTCTCTTTTGAATGGGGTGTGAACATTGTTTATTTCTGTGTGTCTATCGATGGCTGATTTGTCTGAATGCCAAACTTCCAGAATCTCCTAGCATTGTTGGATTTAGCTTGTTCTGGAATGTTCACAGTTTCCCAGTCGAAACTATGGTCGAGTCCTTTATGATTCGTAATCTGTTTGTATAAACAACCTGAAATTAAAATCATGCGCTGAGTGATTGTTACAGTCTTCCTGATTGAAACGTGACACTAGTCCAGCTGCTGATCACATCAATTTTCTTTAAAGGGTTTTTAACTGATTAACCATTACAAATTGATTAACCTTTGTTCCCGAAGAAAATGAAAATCAGGTTTTGGATACTTGACGCAAGGCAGATTGTAATTATAGCTCCTACAGTAATGTCTTGTTAGCACTTCAGTGCTGACATGCTCATAAGTCATTAGATCTTCCATCAAAAGCCCTTCTGCATTTCTAACTGTTGCAGTTACTAGGATGATCTTACAATGCTTTAGGAATGACAACTGGGATTAACAGAAGCCTTTTCATAGCTTCTGATTTTCCTAATGTAGTAGAGTTTCGACAAGTATTGCGGATTAAGAAGTCTCACTCTAAGACAGGCATATACAACCAGTCGTTTGATGATAGTTACCCTGTAAAGAGTAACACTTCATAGAATAACAGGGTTGGAAGGGACCTTGGAGGTCTTCTAGTCCAGCCCCCTGCTCAGGCAGGAGACCTTATATCAAGGGCCTTCAAACTTGGCAAGTTTAAGACTTGTGGACTTCAACTCCCAGAATTCCTGAGCTAACATGACTGGAGGAAGAGGAATTCTGGGAGTTGGTCCACAAGTCTTAAAGCTGTCAAGTTTAAAGACCCCTGCCTTATATTATTGCAGACAAATTGTTGTCCAGTCTCTTCTTAAAAACCTCCTCCACAAATTCTGGAGGCAAGTCATTCCAATGATTAATTGTTCTCATTGTCAGGAAGTTTCTATTTGGTTCAAGGTTGGATCTCTCTTCAATGACCTTGTCTTTCCCTCAGGTGCTTTGGAGAATAATCTTTACCCTTTTCTTTGAGACAGTCCATCAAGCACCAGAAGATTACTATCCTATCGCCCCTAGTCCTTCTATTTGTTAGACTAGACATACCCAGTTCCCTCAAATTGTTCATCAGTGTTGTGGTTAGCCGGCAGCAGGTGCGGACAGCTGAGGAGAGTGAGGACTCAGATGAGGGGCCAGGACCATTAGGGAGTGAACTGCTGCCTTCAGAGATTGTGGGGGCTGGCAGCAGCAACGAGGAGGTTCCTGAGGAGCCTGTGCTAAGTGCACGTGCATGAAGGATTGCTCGGAGGAAAGAGCAGCTACAACAGCACGGGCGACTCAGAAATAAGGCTGCAAGGTAACGGTCCCTCCTTCAAGAAGATAAAAGCCAGCTGTGAAATGAACATACTTTGCAGAAGGCAAAGACATTTTGAAACTCCAGCCTCATGGACATTCCAGTATCCTGAGTTTGTATTTGAAGATTCTTCTACTGCAAATTATTTCTTGTCTGTTATCTTTTGGCAAGTCTTGCACAGTTTGGCAAGGCTTGTGCTTATCACAGCTAATTATTTTGTAAAAGCATTACATAGTTTCTGTTCCTTTTGGATTGTGTTTGATTTGTTGGAGAAGGGCGTGGGTCAGAACAATCAAACAATTTAGTCTCCAGACCTTAGGCATGAAAACCTGCTCGGTGACTTTCAGCCAATCGGCAGGAGACTATGAGTTCTAGTCCCACCCTAGCCATGAAATCCAGCTGGGTGACTTGGCCAATCACCTGGAGACAGTGAATTCTAGTCCCTCCTTAGGCATGCATGGCAACTGGGCGACTCAGCCAATCACCTCACAGTGTTGTAGCTGTGGAGAAAAATAAGAGGAGGAAGGAGCATTGTGTATGTTCGCCATCTTGAGTTACTTACCAATTAACAAAGGCATGATCAAAATTAATAAATAAAATTAAACGTTTACTGGAGTAGAAATCTGTCCCAAAAACAGAACTATGTTTTGGAAATAATTCAAAATGGCACGTTCCTCCACAAATCAACACCATTAGCCAGAGAAAGAGACAGAAAACCAGTTTCCTGAAACCCTAGTTTGTTTTTTACAAGTTTATTTTTTTTCAACCCCTAGCAAATATTTCCATTTAAATGAGAAAGCTGTATAATTCCAAGAGCTCTAATTACACTAATCAGACAACATTCATGCTTTGCCTGTGCTATATCCATGGCGTTTTACCTGCAGCGACCCTACATTTCTTGATAACTGTCAGATCTTAAACACCAGAGCCTAGGTGGGGCTGTGGGAAAGTCAAGTGGACAGTGGGTGGCGGTGAAGCTAATTGAGATTTATAGCTAAGTATTTTACAAAAGTCTGAAGCTTTCTGATTAAAATATGCCTGCCTGGCTTGTCTTTGGGGAAGGATAATAGCTGAACAATTAATCAGCGGAACGGCTTGCCTCCAAAAGTTGTGGATGCTCCAACACTGGAGGTTTGCAAGTGATTGGATGAAAAGGTATAGGGTTTCTGCTTCAGCGTAGGGGGTTGGACTAGAAGACCTCCAAGGTTCTTTCCAACTCTGTTATTCTATTCTGTTCTGTTCTTATTTATGTTCTTCTGTTCTATTCTATTCTATTGTATTCCTTTCTCATTCTATTCTCATTCTATTCTATTGTATTCCTTTCTTATTCTATTCTGTTCTTTTCTTATTCTATTCCTTTCTTATTCTGTTCTGTTCTATTCTATTCTATTCTATTCTATTCTATTCCATTCCTTTCTTATTCTATTCTATTCTATTCCTTTCTTATCCTATCCTATCCTATTCTATTCCCTTCTTATCCTATCCTATTCTATTCTATTCTTCTTATTTTATTCTATTCTATTCCTTTCTTATTCTATTCTATTCCTTTCTTATTCTATTCTATCCTATCCTGTCCTATCCTATACCATTCCTTTCTATTCTATTCTATTCTATTCTATTCTATTCTATTCTATTCTATATTCTATTCTATTCCTTTCTTATCCTATCCTATCCTATCCTATCCTATCCTATCCTATCCTATCCTATCCTATCCTATCCTATCCTATCCTATTTTAGAACAGACAGAAATGAACCTAAAGACCTGAACATTATTGCTCTGGTGGCTCAGTGGGTAGAGTGCACTGCCAGCTGCCTGTAATATGGCAGTTCAAATCTCACCAGGCTCAAGGTTGACTCAGCCTTCCATCCTTCTGAGTTGCGTAAAATGAGGACCCAGAGTGTTGAGGGTGAGGGAAGCCCCCCCTCTATTAGAAGCATGAAATATTTTGAGGAATATTTTTTTTTAAAGGCAGAATATTATATTTCCCTAAATGAGAAATGGATAAACGTGGGTTTTTTTAGAGGCAGGAAGCAGCCCCAGTCTCCCTGCCCCCAAGCAGAAACTGAGAAGGCCAGCTTTTAGAAATGCAGATTGGGTAAACCATTCAAGACAGGATATTTTGAAACAAAGGCAGAATGGTAAGATTAGAAGTACCCCAGAGCAGTCCAACACCCCTTTATTGCACCATCCAAGAGCAGTTCAAACTTCACCTGGGACATCAGATAAATAATAAGCCAGAGGTTGACCAAATTAGCTCAACCAAGCCACCTAGGATTTGCTTTTCCTCCTTTGTCTATAGAGCCAGCTGTGACCCTTACATAACCCCTACATGATCCCATAGGAATCTGACAGCAGCCAATAAAATATGAAAGGGCATGTTCTTGTACAAGAACAGGAAGCTCAAGTGCAAAGTCCAAAGAAGGTATAAAAACCCTCCACTCTGGACTCCGTTTTGTCAGCTGCCCTGAACCACAAACTCATGCGGTTCTGCTTCATCAATAAGCCATCTTTCCAATCAGCCTCCGTGTTTCCAGTGTCTTTCTCCCAGCTTGGAACTGAACCAGATAGACAGACAGACACAGAGGCAGAGAGGGAAAGAGGGAGACAGAGAGAGAGAGAGAGAGAGAAAGGGGGAAAGAGGAAGAGAGGGAAAGAGGGCGAGAGAGACACACACACACAGAGAGAGAGAGAGAGAGAGAGAAAGGGGGAAAGAGGAAGAGAGGGAAAGAGGGAGAGAGACACACAGAGAGAGAGAGAGACAGAGGGAGAGGGAGAGAGGGAGACAGAGACAGAAAGAGAGAGAGAGAGGAAGAGACACAGAGAGAAACAGAGAGACACAGAGGCAGAGAGGGAAAAGTGGAGACACAGAGAGAGAGAGAGAGAGAGAAAGGGGGAAAGAGGAAGAGAGGGAAAGAGGGCGAGAGAGACACACACACAGAGAGAGAGAGAGAGAGAGAAAGGGGGAAAGAGGAAGAGAGGGAAAGAGGGAGAGAGAGACACACACAGAGAGAGAGAGAGAGAGAAAGGGGGAAAGAGGAAGAGAGGGAAAGAGGGAGAGAGACACACACACACACAGAGAGAGAGACAGAGGGAGAGGGAGAGAGGGAGACAGAGACAGAAAGAGAGAGAGAGGGGAAGAGACACAGAGAGAAACAGAGAGACACAGAGAGAGGGAGGGAAGAAGGAGACAGAAAGAGAGAGAGAGACAGAGAGAGAGAGAAAGAGAGAGGGAGGGAGGGAGAGAGAGAGAAGAAGAAGTTGTTTTCCTTCCTCCTCGCTTCTTGGAAAGACTATCTGGGGGCCCAACCACATCAACAGGAATGCGGTAACTGTAAAGGAAGGGATTGGTGAGGTGACAGGTGCCATTTTAACTCAGGCAATTCCCTGAAAAAGCTACCATCATGATTAATGTAACCTGCCCAGAGGACCTTTACTCCAAATAAAAGAAAAGATTTTTTTTTTCCCCTGCTAATTGTCTTCTATTACCTTTCTGGTAGAAAAGTAAGGGAGGACAGGGTGTGTGAAGTGGGCGAGGGCAGAAATATTTGTAATAACATACGTTGCTTCCATGTATATAAAAAGACAAAATGTCCAATGTGGCTTGAAAATGTAACTCTTGCCTTGACCCCATAATTTTGCTTTTATCTCTGAATTAGGGAAGAAAGAAAAAGAAAGAAGGAAAAAAAGGGAAAAAAAGAAAGGAAAAAGAGAAAGAAAAGGGAGGCGAGTAAAAAGAGAAAGGAAGAAACAAAGAAAGAAAAAGAAAGAGAGAGAGAGAGAGAATAGGGAGGGGAGGGAGGAAGAAGGAAAAAGGGAGGGAGGGAAGGAAGAAACAAAAGAAGGAAAGAAGGAAGGAAGAAGAAAGAAGAAGAGAAGGAAAGAAGGAAAGAAAAAGAGAGGGAGGGAAGGAGGAAAGGAAGGAAAGAAGGAAGAAGGAAGTGTGTGTGTGTGAGAGAGAGAGAGAGAGAGAGAGAGAAAGAAAGAAAGAAAGAAAGAAAGAAAGAAAGAAAGAAAGAAAGAAAGAAAGAAAGAAAGAAAGAAAAGAGAGAGAGAGAGAAAGAAAGAAAGAAAGAAAGAAAGAAAGAAAGAAAGAAAGAAAGAAAGAAAGAAAGAAAGAAAGAAAGAAAGAAAGAAAGAAGAAAGTCCAACTTGTGTGTCAAATGCAAAGCCTTCCAAATAGTTCTGGAACTTTTCTATATTTTTGGGATAATTGCTTGACCATGGCTTAAATGTCATTAAGTGCTTGGGTGAGCTAGTGCTCTTTTCTTCTTGCCAAATGTCCCATTTTATACTGTACTGAGTATTATTTCTATTTTTTTTTTTTTGCACTGCATTCATTGAGTCGCTTTCCTGCTGATTCCTTTCCTTATTAACAGGTAAAACTGGATCTTAGTAAGTGACAGAAAGACGGATGACCTAGATGTTAAAAGAAAGGAGGAAAATTGCAGATGAAAGGACACAGGTAGGAGTTAAAGCGAGGAATTAATGGGAGGGAAGGCTGAATCAAAGGCTGCCATCACCATGGGAATGCCATAGCAAACAGCTAGTTTAGACCCGGAGTCCTAGCCAAGCTTTCAGATAAAAGGTTCCTGGTTAATTGACGGATTTCACCTCACTTCCATCAATAACATCTCAAGAAACAAGGTGGTACAACAGGGCCACCATTCAGCTTCTGGTAGAGAGAATGTGTGTGTCTAACTCACAGGATGATGCATTGCCCAGGTGAATAAATCTTACTAAGTTGGTTTTCAGTTTAAGGCAGTTTCCCAGTGTCAACAATTTAAATAGGATCATGGTTTAGTGATGGAACAGAGGTTGGTACACACACGCACACACAATCTGGTTCCTATTGGGTTGGCCCTGGCCTTGTTAGAAGAGAGAGCCATTGGGCCACACGAAGGAGGAGGAGCAAGTCATAAAGGATTTAGATGAGGGAATAGAAGGAGAAATCAAATTTGCAGATGACACTAAACTGGCAGGAATAGCCAATGCCCCGAGAAGACAAGCTCAAGAGCCAAAAACAGTTGGAAGGGACCTTGTAGGTCATCTAGTCCAAGCTCCCCACCCAAGCAGGGGACCCTACACCATTTCTGACAGATGGGAGTCCAATCTCTTCTTGAGGGTCTCAAGTGATGGTGCTCCCACGACTTCTGAGGGCAACTTCTGTTCCATGGGTTGATTGTTCTCCCTGTCAGAAAGTTTCTCTTTATTTCCAGGTTAAATCTCTCCTTGTTCAGTTTCCACTCATTATTCCTTGTCTGGCCTTTGGGTGCTTTAGAAAATAGCTTGACCCCTTCCCCCTCTCTGTGACAGCCCCTCAAATATTGGAAGATTGCTACCCATGTCTCCGCTGATCCTTCTCTTCACTAGACTAGCCAAGCCCAGTTCCTGCAACCGTTCATTGTATGTTTTAGCCTCCAGTCCCCTAATCATCCTGATTGCTCTTCTCTGTACTATTTCTAGAGTCTCAACATCTTTTTTATAGTGTGGTGATCAAAACTGGATGCAGTACTCTAGGTGTGGTCTTACTAAGGCTTTATAGAGTGGTATTAGTACTCCCCTTGAACTCGATTGTATCCCTGTGTTGATGCAATTTAGGATTGCATTAGCTTTTTTGGCGGCTGCTGCACACTGCTGGCTCCTATTTAGTGGGTTGTCCACTAAAATTCCAAGATCCCTCTCACAGTTCCTGCTATTGAGCCTGGTTTCATTTTTCTTTACACTGAATTTCATTTATGGCCCAGTGTTCTAGTCTGACAAAAAAGATCTTGACAAACCTAAATAACGGGCCCTATCCAACAAAACGAATTTCAATGTGGTGAAAAACAGAGTTTTACATTTAGGCAGGAAAAAAAAAGCAAAGGTATAAGTACAGATTAGGCAAGACCTGGTTCAAAAACAGTAACTGTGAGAGGGGCCTTGGAATCCTAATCGACGATCCCTTGAATATGAGCCAACAGCAGCAGCCAAAACAGCTAATACAATCCTGGGTTGTATAAACAGAGGCATAGAATCAAGATCATTTGAAGTACTAATACCGCTTTATAAAATACTGCAACCAGTTTTGGTCACCATAACTACAAAAAATGAGGTTGAAACTTTGGAAAAAGTGCAGAGAAGAGCGAATAAGATGATCGAAAGCCTGGAGACTAAAACATATGAAGAAAGGTTGCAGGATTTGGGTTTGGCTAGTCTAGTGAAGAGAAGAATTAGGGGAGACGTGATAGCAATATTCCAGTATTTGAGGGGCTGCCCCAAAGAAGAAGGATGGGTCAATTTATTTTCCAAAGCACCTGAAGGCAGGATAAGAAACAATGGATGGAAACTAAAGAAAGAAGCAATCTGGAATTAAGGAGAAACTTTCTAACAGTGAGGACAATTAACCAGTGGAACAGAAGTTGTCTCCAGAAGTTGTGGAGTGCTTCATCACTGGGGTTTTTTAAGAAGAGTCTAGACAGTCACTTATCTGAAATAGTATAGGTTCTCCTGCTTGAGCAGGGGGCTGGACTAGAAGACCTCCAAGGTCCCTTCCAGCTCATGAAGGAAGGGAGGGAGGGAGGGAGGGAGGGAGGAAGGAAGGAAGGAAGGAAGGAATTCATGCCTTAGTAAGTGCTTCCCTATGTTAATATAAACTATTGCAGCTACTGTAGATTATATGCTTTGATCCGTTCACTCTTTTTAACAGTCCAATTCCCTCACGCCAACCAGGAGGTCTGCTTCATCTAGCGGCTAGTGAGGAATGAATATTAACCCTTCTATCAAATTGACAAAAAACTTTCCTTTTTAAAATATTTATTTATTCATCGATTCGTTCGTTCATTAAGGGAAAGGAAGAGGTTTTTACAGCAGTGGTCTTCAGAGATGGAAAAACTTAGGCGTGATGATTTACAAGAAGAATCTTTAAAGTGCAATCAGTCCCAGTTTTGATTTGATTTGGATGGACATAAAGGCTCATTATCATCAAGGAAGAGCAATTAAATTGAGGCTTTGGGGCAGTGGGGACTGAGCTGACAAAATAGCCTTTATTTAAAGTCACATTCCTACCAAAACTTCCTTCAACAAATTTCTGGAACTCTGTCGTGATTGTAGCATGGAACACACAGTATTAGACCATATCAGGTTCTATGTCCTACACCAGGGATGTCAAACTCAAGGTCCGCGGGCCAGATGCAGTCTATGGGTTGTTTAGATCTGGCCTGTGGGGCCATCCTGGAAACAGCAAAGGACTGGCCCACAGTGCCTCTGCCAGCAAAAATGGAGCTCAGGAGGGCTGCTGTCATGCCCCTGTCGGAGTCTGAATCTGAGGAGGAAGCTGGACAGCTGACAGGGAATGGGAGTGTGGCTCCATTGGCTGTGGAAGAAAATGGGGAAGGGCAAAGTCCAGCTGGGCAGAGCAGGGGAGAGATAAAACAAGGGAGAAGGAATTCAGAGGAAGACCCAGGCCCTCTTCATCCTAGGGCATGCACGGAGGAACAGAGAAGACATGGATTGTGTGGCTTATGGGGGAGGAAAGGGCCCTGATTCCCTTCATTAGCCACAGCTGGGAAGAGAGTTGATAAGAAATGAATGCTGAGTGTGGCAGCTGCTGGGAGCAAACGTGACTTTATCTGGTATCGTCATGGCTTATCTGTGTTCCTGGCGTATTCCCAACCAGGTGAGTTTTGCTGTGCCTTCAAGCCTAAAATTCTTGCTCCTGCCCTGCCAAACTAATTACTTCAGTTTGGCTTGTTTGGACTTTAAGTTACAGTTTGTGTTGTTCATGTTTTGGACTTAATTTTCTGCAGTCAAAGGCTTTTCCTGGGAGAGTTTTTCTCCAGCTAGAAGGTAACATGGACATTGGGGGCAAAGTTGGTGATAATGAAGGGACTCTTATTGCTTATCTAACTGTGTTGCCTTGTGCCACACCCTTTGTGTCATCACAGCTGCATGTGGGCAGAGGGTTAGCAAAACAAACTAAAAGGAAAATAAAACAAAAGGAGAAATGTTTCCCCTTTTGCATTTGAGCATCAAAGAAAGGATGGGAAGAGAAAGGAAAAGGGGAAAGACAAATAAAAAGAACGGAAGATGGCAGTGGTGGGATTCAAAATTTTTTACTACCGGTTCTGTGGGCGTGGCTTATTGGTGGGTATGGCTTGGTGGTCATGTGACTGTGGGCGTGGCTTGGTGGTCATGTGATTGGGTGGGTGTAGCTTTGTGGCCATGTAACTGGATAGACATGGCTTGGTGGTCATGTGACTGGGTGGGCATGGCTTGGTGGTCATGTGACTGGGTGGGTGTGGCCAACTTAATGTCACTCACGTCAAGGGCTGCCTCGCCTGGCCCCTCCCTTCCCAGCCATTCCTTGTCACACCCAGCCTCAACTTATCTATAGTTCTGTAAAAATGTTTTTCACCTTTTTTGACTTTATTATCTACATACTATAGATGTGCTTTCATGGACCACTGAAAGGAGGAAATGGCTCACATGCTTTGTCCAAGAGTGCGATAGGCAACAGGCTTTTAAGGGGCTGCCAGGGGGAATGTATTTTCCAAAGCACCAGAAGGCAAACAAGAAGCAATGGATGGAAACTGAACAAAGAGAGAAACAACCTAAAACTAAGGAGAAACTTGCTGACAGTGAGAACAATTAACCAGTGGACCTGCTTGTCTCCAGAAGTTCTGGGTGCTCAATCACTGGAAATTTTTAAAAGACTGGACAGCCATTTCTCTGAAATGGTACAGGGTTCTCCCTAAAGTCCCTTCTAAGTGTTATTCTGTTATTCTGACACCTTTCCCAGGACTTCTACTCAGAGTTTGGCTTCCTCAGTTTTCCTGCCTTAACAGGGGCTTGGACTAGAAGACCTCCAAAGTCCCTTTAAACACACACGTATTTAGGCTCTGGACTATAGACATTGAATGCATGTAAACCCTGAAAAATATGTGGTAGCCCTGGGCAAAAGAAAGGCAGTAGAATCACTCTAGGTGTAGGGACAGTGTAAAATATTAACACATGATAAATAATGGAACAATTAAAAATAATAGCAGAGTTTTCTCTGTCTCTCTCTCTCTCCCTTCCTTCCTATTTCTTTTTCTTTCTTTCTCTTTCTTTGTCTCTTTCTGTCTTTTTTTCCCTTCCTTCCTTTCTCTCTCTCTCTCTCTCTCACACACAACACACACTCTCTCCCTATTTCTTTTTCTTTCTTTCTTTCCTTCCTTCCTTCCTTCCTTCCTTCCTTCCTTCCTTCCTTCCTTCCTTCCTTCCTTCCTTCCTTCTTTCTTTCTTTCTTTCTTTCTTTCTTTCTTTCTTTCTTTCTTTCTTTTCTTTTATTTATTTGATTTGTCAATTGCTTACAAGATAATAGGTACACACACCCCTGTCAGCCTTCCTTCCCTCTCACTCCATCCACTTTACTCACAAGGGGAAACTAATCCAGCATCAGAGAAGTTTTGCAGGTTAACGAACACTCATTTGCAGCCCATTCAAACTTCTCTGTGGCTGGATTTCTTCCCCACCCCCTCCAGCTTTCATTCCCTCTCACTCCAGGCACTTTACTCACAAGGGGAAGTGATACTTCTAGTGTCCATGAAGAATCCAGCCTTGGAGCAGTTTTGCAGGTTAACGGACTGCTGCTCCGCCCACAGTCATGTGTTTTCAAGTGGCTGCTTGAAAATGCATGGCTAGGGCGGAGGAGCAGTCCTCCTTTAAACTGGAGTGAGCGAGCATCAGGCGGGCGGGGCAAGCGAGTGAGCGGAAACCTGGCGACCGGGTTGGGGGTGTGGCCAGCTAGATGTTGCTACCGGTTTGGTGACCCACACAAAATTCTTGCTACCGGTTCGCCCGAATAGGTGCGAACCAGCTAAACACCACCTCTGGAAGATGGGAAGAAAGCAAGGAAGGAAAAAGAAGGAAAGGGGAAGGAAGAGGGAAGGAAAAAAAGAGAAGGGAGGGAGGGAGGAAGGAGGGAGATTATAATCAGAGTGAGTGACGGTCTGAGGGAAGTGCTGCCTTAGCACTTGGCCACCACAGGTGACTCTGACATGAGAGACAGCAAGATGACCATGCCCACCCTGGCCACGCCCACCCCACCCCACCCTGAGGCCAAATAGAACCCTGATGTGGCCCTCAATGAAATTGAGTTTGACACTCCTGTCCTACACAGAGAATTATCTGCTTGCATCCTACACGACAATGATGATATTCTACCAGTTTGACCTGGTTCTGGCGAGCTGGTAGCAGCGATGAGCAGCGGCGACCAAACTGGTTCTCTCCGCCACTCTGCTGTTGGGCCCACCCACCTGCTTGGTCTCCCATACTCACCTTTATCCACTAAATCTGAAGAGTGGCTGCTTTGCATGGCACGGAATAAGGCCGCGCAGCAGCTGCTGAGGCAACCGGGATTGTGCAGGCTTGCAGGAGGCGAGTTGGAACACCTCTGCACCTGTGCAAAGTGTGCATTTGGCACAGGCATGCCCACCAAGCCACGCCCACCGAGTCGACGGCAAAAATATTTGAATCCCACCACTACAATATGGGTGTGTATTTGCTCTTTCCTTTGGAAAGAAGTCCAAGTGCGGAGTGGCGATACTATAATATAGAAGATACCACCTTTTGACTTCTAACTGTAGTCGCGGTACTTCTGATTTCCTTGCATGAATGCTTAGGATGGATAATATTCAAGACATTTCCCCCAAGAAATGCTCAACTTCACTTCTCCGAAGTCATGGCCATCCAGAACTTAGAATATACAAAAAAAGCAGAGTTGGAAGGGTCCTTGGAGGTCTTCTTGTCCAACTGTAGGCTTAAGCAAGAGATCCTATACTGTTTCAGTCAGATGGCTGTCCAGTCTCTTCTTAAAAATCTCCAGTGATGGAGGAACCATGATTTCTGAAGACAAGCCATTCCACAGGTTAATTGTTCTTATCATTAGGAAATTTCTCCTTAGTTCGTGTTGAGGTAATTCCCCGTTAGGAGAATGAGCGCATACAGGGAGACGTATTTGAGAGAAGTGTTTGAATAGTACACACAGAGCACACAGATACACTGTACAGTAAATGTAGGTTTTTACTTCCAGAAAGGTTTAAGCAAACTCCAAAATAAGCAATCCAAAAGTCATTCACAGGTAAGTCAGTCAGTTTTTCAATCCAGGGATAATCCAAATATCAAATTCCAGTGTCAAAAACAGTTCACTATCAGATTTACATTAAATCCAGTAATATCAGTCAATCAGAAGAAATGGAGCAACGGCAATACTTTCCAACAGAAGGAAACAGAGATAATCACTCAGACACACTCTCTTCTGAGACTAAGACTAAACAACCCAGGTTTCTGGCTCCATCTTAGGGCCGTTTGAGAAACCACACCTAATTACAATTTTGCATTTTCTTAAAGTTACAGTTTTAAAACGTTTATCCTCGTTTATATATTTCTAACCCAAATAGCTGTTAGATGACTTATATTCCTACCAGTTCGTATTATTATATATAAAAAAATCATGTCCATCTAAATAGCAATCAGATTTGGCTTGATGGGTGGTCTCAGACAGGTGAACGCTGAGAGGCATGATGTGAGAACAAGGTCCAAGATCCCTTCCAACTCTGTTATTTTATATTCTATTCTCATTTGAGCAGGATGTTACTTAAGGAGATAAAGGACCTCTTAAAGATATCCTCTTATTGCACCTATTGTAAAAAGTCAGGACCTAAAGAAATATTGGAGGCTTCTTGAGTGGTTTGGTCTTGTTGTTAAGGTGCAAGGAAACTGTGAGTTCTAGTTCTGCTTTCAGTATGAAAGCTGGTTGGGTGAATTTGAGCCAATCGGGGAACTGTGAGTTCTAGTTCTGTCTTAACCATGAAAGTCAGCTGACTCAGTGACTTTGGCCAATCACCAGGAGAGTGTGAGTTCTAGTCCCACCTTAGCCATGAATCCAGCTGGGTGACTTTGGGCCAATCGGCAGGAGACTGTGAGTTCTAATCTCACTTTAGGCATGAAATTGAGCTGAGTGACTTTGGGCCAATCACCAGAAGACAGTGAGTTCTAGTCCCGCCTTAGCCATGAAATCCAGCTGGGTGACTTTGGGCCAATCACCAGGAGATGGTGAGTTCTAGTTCTGCCTTAGGCATGAAAACCAGCTGGGTGACTTTGCATCAGTCCCTCTATCTCAGCTGAATCCACCTCACAGGGTTGTTGTTGTGGGGAAAATAGGAGGAGGAAAAAGAAATCCAAGGTACGTTCATCTAGTTGAGTAGTCTATAAAGTACTAAAAGTGGGATGAGAATCAAATCAATAAATCCCAGCACCGTCATATTTTCAGCCCAAGGACATTTTTAATGGAATAGGAAGTCTTGGGGGAGGGTTGTTTTTTTTTTTTTGACCTATCTTGGAATGAAAAGAAATTAGGGAATTCCTTTTGCATGGGGAAAAAAGGCAGAATGGCTTTCAAACCCACTTTCTCTAGCTACCTTCTTCCTCTAAAAAGACACATTTCCTGGCCTCTTTTATTGAGTGAGTTGATTGAAAAGTGGTTAGGCTTGTGCTAAAAGCATTCGGCTGGCTTGTCCTTTCAAAATGATGTCTGTGTGATTGCAATATGAAATTTGGAAAGGTATTTTTCCTTCTCTCTCTCCATCCATTGATCAGACTGCCTGAAAAGAAACTGCTAGATATTGAAGTGAAGAAGGTTGGAGGGTTTTTTTTTTTTTGCTGTCGAAATAGGAATTTTTAATGCAAGTTTTTTTCTTCCAAATTTTATTGGTTTTTATTTATTTATTACATTTTCTTAATCTTAATAAACATTGTATTGTCTGCATATTTAATTTGCTTAACAATTCGGACTGTATTTTTAATTGCCACCCCTTTTTTTCCAACCACTGGTAAAATAGAGTCCATGTATGATAGTATTCTGTGTCTTCTTTCTACTTAATTTTCTTTCTCTCTTTTTTTATTTTTTATTTTATTGAAAATAAACATTTAAAAATCTTAAATGTGGTGGACTTTCTTTGACATACATATCAGTCTTTACATTATTATACTAGAAAAAATTCATTAAGTAATATAAGCATTTATACACACGCACACATGGTATTCAGCTTTGTTCGGGTATTTTCCCACGTCATTATAGTTGTGCTTTTAAAGTTGTAGCAACGTTTTGGCAGAATCTCATCTGCCATCATCAGGCTTCTGTATTGTGTTCGTCTGTGAGTCAGACTTTCACAGCCGTTTCTGTTTTAAATTTGGTGCTAGCCTACTGCTGTGTTAGAATGGTTTTTTCTTCATCCTGATTGGTTGGGAGTCTTGGTCTGTGTTTATTGGTCTTGGAGTTTGCTGTGTTCTGCTTGATTGGTGTTTCTAATATCTGTTTCTAATATCTAATATATATATATGCAGGTCTTGGCATATTCGGGTCTTTTCCTGTATAAGATTGAGAGCATCTTGCCCTAGCTTCATTCAGTTGCCCAAACTCCACCCCACAAGGGATTATGGGGTCGTTAAATGAAAACGATTGAGTGGACCTCACACTAAATCAAAAGAGTATGAGTTGAGACACCAGCTTACATCAAGTCCTGTTTAATGTAAAGGTCTGAAAAATAAATCTGATTAGATTGGGAGATCAGATTCGAGATGGATGTCAAAAGCAGCTCAGATCGAAATCTCAATTTTGATGATCCAGAAAAGCATCTTTATGGTTTCCTCCAAAACAATGCTTGGATCCATAAATATAGTTCTCAACTTAGGACTGTATGGGTGCCTGCCCATCTTGGTTGTAAGACATGACAGTTGTAAAATAGGTCATCCATGTGACCAACCTTTTTGGCAACAAATCATTAAGCAAACACTGCAGTCATTAAGCAAATTAATGATTTGCTATGGGTCAGTTTTTGGCAAATCCATTGTAAAATATGATCACATGACCATAGGACACTACAAACAGCTGTAAATGTGGGCTGATTGCCAAGCATCCAAAATGCAGCCATGTAAACATGGGGGGCATCCATCAAAACTTCAGAACTGGGTTGTCCAAACCCCCAGAGAGGTTTATTATAACTTTGAACTGTCTCTAAATGACCAGTCGCTAGTTGAGGACCACCTGTATAGTAGTCCATCAATTTTCCATTGATATGAATCTAGTCAAGGCATCAGAGATTTCCACAGATCTTCCTAAGTGGCATGATTTATTTCCACGGTTCCTCAGTTATCGTGCACCTTCAAAGTTAGCACCCAAAACTCAACCACATCCAAGATTAATTGCAGTCAAATTGTAGTGACGGGTCTCTATTTCACTTTTCCTTTTGTTAGAAATTCTGTTTATATAAAGCACTACAAAGAGCAAACAAAAGAGTACAATCACCATGTGCTTTACTGCTCAACTATTTGAACTGTAACAGGAAACAGGAAACTCTTCTTAGAACAAAAGAGCATAGAGTATATACCATGGATCCAAACTTGTACACACTGCCATCTACTGGCTGAATACTACTGTAGTTGTTGCATAGCAATACATACCCTCAATGAATTCCAACAGCTTCGCTAGCTGCACCTCCGTAGCTCTCTCCAGATTGATGAGATCATTGTCAAGCATCCTTTGAAGATAATTTTTGAGCTAGCTCTGTCATGCCATCCAACCCCTACTTAACTGGCTTGTTAATCAGCATGTCACAGATACTTGGCCAAAAGGCTTTAATAAAGTCACAATGTCTCTTACCTCTTCAAAATATTTCCATATATATTGTAGTGAGAAAAACAACCCTCTTCTCTCTCTCTCTCTCTCTCTCTCTCTCAATCTCTCTCTCTCTCTCTCAATCTCTCTCTCTCTCTCTCTCTCTCTCTCAATCTCTCTCTCTCTTAATATCTCTCTCTCTCTCAATCTCTCTCTCTCTTAATATCTCTCTCTCTCTCAATATCTCTCTCTTTCAATATCTCTCTCTCTCTCAATCTCTCTCTCTCTCTCTTAATATATATCTCTCTCTTAATATCTCTCTCTCTCAATCGCTCTCTTTCTCTCTCTCTCTCTCAATCTCTCTCTTAATATATCTCTCTCAATATATATATATCTTAATATCTCTCTCTCTCTCAATCTCTCTCTCTCTCTCTCTTAATATATATATCTCTCTCAATCTCTCTCTCTCAATCTCTCTCTCTCCCTCTCTCTCTCTCTCTCTGCAGAAGAAAAATCGGAGCCAAGCTGTTCCACTGATTAATCATTTTCACTGTCAGGAAATTCCTTGTTATTTCCAGGTTGGGTCCCTCTCTGATGATCTTCCACCCACTGATTCTTGTCCCTCCCTTGGGTGCTTTGGAGAATAAATCAGTGCTCACTTCTCTGTGACAGTCCTTCAAATACTGGAAGATGCTGTTAGGTCTCCCTTAAGCCTTCTACCAACTTGTAAAACATTCCTACACTTGTGTCCAAGTTGGCATAAGAAAGAGTGTGTGTGTGTGTGGTGGGGGGGAAGGACTGGAGAAGCCTACGGCAAATGAACTTAGGAGCACACTCCAAGTTCATCTCAGAAAAGATTGTAGCTAAGCACTGAAGCTTTTGCCCACGAAAAGCTTTCGTTGGAGAATGAGATGGATGACACCTAGCTTGTATACGTGCTTAATTGGGGAAAGTGATTTATGTCACACCCAGGGGGTAAGCAGGGTCACAGGGAGCTGTAATTACTTATGCCAGAATTGGCTTCATACGCATCATGCCAGTATGTCGCTCCTAATAAATCTTTTGAAGTTTTTTGAAGTTTGGCTCAAGGCTCCTGATTTAATTGGGGTGATTGCTTATTCCTGAAACCTTCTCTTCCTTAGGCTAAATGCACCTAGTTCCCTTAGACCAGGGTTATCAAACTTGATTTCATTGAGGGCTGCATCAGGGTTGTGTTGGACCTCGTGGGGGGCCGGGGGCGAGGACACGGCCAACTCAACGTCACTCATGTCGTGGGCACCTGTGGTGGCCCAACTGCTCTGCCAGGAAAAACGGGCTCCCGGGGTCCATTTTTGGCTGCAAATGCCTCCTGCAACCCTCTGCCAGTGAAAACGGAGCTTGGGAGAGCGACGCACAGCCCTCCTGAACTCTCCAGGCCTTCATTGTTTCCAGGGTGGCCTTGTGGGCCAGATCTAAGCAACTTGAGTTTGGCGTCCTTGCCTTAGATGCTCATCATACTATTTAGCCTCCAGACCCCTGGTCATGTTTGTTGTTCCTCTCTGCACTCTTTCTAGGGCCTCATTATCTGATCTGTAACATGGTGACCAAAACTAGATCCAATATTCCCAGTGTAGTTTCACCAGTGCAGTAAAAAGCGGTTCTCTGAATGCTATCTCTCTATTAATTCAGCCCGTGTTGCCTTTTTTGACAGTTGCAGCACTCTGCTGGCTCATATTTTAGCGATGGTCCTCCATAACATCTAAATCCCTTTCAAAGTAGCCCAAATGGAAAGAAATAGCAATAGACTTATATACCGCTTTATAGTGCTTTACAGCGCTTTCTAATCTGTTTACAGAGTCAGCATATTGTTCTCAACAATAATAATAGTTGCTAGCCATTTTTGTAACAACAAACCTAGCTGGTCCGCAAAAACCCAAAACTAAAATTTCATTTTTTCCCCTTCAAGCACAAAGTCCAAAAGTGGTTTTCAAGCAGACACAAAATTCATTATACTCTTTTCTTCAATCCAAGCAATCAATATAGCCATCTCTTGCTAAGTCCATCAGCTTTTGCAGCCATTCATCCATTGTGGGAATCAAAATATCCTTCCAGTTTTGTGCATACAGTATTCTTGGATTGATCCAGATGGAGAGCTTTATATGAATGCCAAGAACAGGAAAGCATTTTTCCTGTGGCTGATGGGATTTGAGATTGTGGCCATAGCATGAGGAGACCATAATATAGCTCCATAGTTTGTCTGGGGTGTTGTTTTGATCAGGTGGGGAGATTATGTTGGAATCTAACTAGGTTGCTCTTGGCTTACATATCTAGATGTTAATGATTAGAAACTTGATATATTGAACATGAAACTGAATTTAAATACTGCAGTGCCAGGATGGTTTATTAGAAAGACTTGGCATCTTTTAAAATGCTGGATAAATTTATTAAAACTTAAAAGACTTGGCATCTTTTAAAATGCTGGATAAATTTATTAAAACTTAAAAGCGTCTGTGCTTTGGGTTGCTGTTTTTTAAAGTTAATCCCAATAAACTGCACATCATTAATTACTACTTTCTGCATTGCCATCGGAAACGGCTTTCAAATAATTTTAATAGATGGTTGCCACTTGTACAATTTAAAGACAATCTGATTTGGAGTTCTGCTTGTGGAAAGCATTGGATTGTAAGAAATTTCATTTTAGCGCAGAGCCCCTGATCTAAGCAACTTCATTTTACCAGGATATTTTATTCTGTTTTTTTTTTTAATTATCAGGACGATCCTGATGAGATTTTGAGATTCTTCTCTCCCCAGCAAAATCAATTAACCTCACAAAACGATAGCATGTTGTGTTCTCATTACTCTACTTGACAGAGAGCGCACAAAATGATCCATGACAAAATAGTTGAGGCCTGTCGTGACCAATTCTGACCTCAGAGCAGTCTAGTATAATATATTTTAGGCAGTCCAAAATGGGACAGGCAGGCTTCTGAGGAGAGTTTCGCATCCCTTTTAAAATGTACTATTATAAATTATTATAAATTCTGGATAGTGAATAAATATAAACATGTAAATAAATAAACATACCTCAGGTTATTAACCGTTCCTTAGAACCAGGGGTGGGATTCTACTGGTTGGGTCCAATTCTATAGAACCGGTTGTTATGATTCTGCACAGTTCGGAGAACCGGCAAAACGTGCCTCTGGCTGGTCCCTCCCCTCCCCTCTCCGCCCGCCCCTCCCCGCCCAGGAAGTCCTTATTGCGCATACGCAACATCGCACGCATGCCCAACATCGCTGACTACATTCTTCCCCCACCCAGTCACTCCTTAAGATACTTTTATTATTTTCCTCCCCACGATCGGCTGTTTCGACAATCAGCTGTGCCAGGATCCTCCTCACTGTCTTACTGCTTCGCCCAGGAGGCTTCTCTGAGGCCTAGGAGGCAAAAAGGGGCTTGCACACACACACACACACACACACACACACACAAATACACACACACCGCACTCCATTTTTTGCCTTCCTGGGCCTCAGGGAAGCTTCATGGGAGCAAAATCGCCCCCCCAGGAGGCTTCCCTGAGGCCCAAAAATGGAGCACCTGGGGGAGAGGTGTTGTGAAAAATACCCTTGCCAACCTAGTCACATGGCCATGCCCACTTAGTCACACCCACCTAGCCACCTCCACAGAACCGGTTGTTAAAAAATTTGAATCCCATCCCTACTTAGAACGTTATTCTTCTCAGTCCCTTCTCATCTTAGATATTTGAGGGGCTGCCCCAAAGAAAGAGGGAGTCAAGCTATTCTCCAAAGCACCTGAGGGTCAGGACAAGAAGCAATGGGTGGAAACTAATCAAGGAGAGAAGCAACCTGGAATTAAAAAGAAATTTCCTGAGAGTTAGAACAATTAACCGGTGGAAGGGCCTTGCCACCAGACATTGTGGATGCTCCAACACTGGAAGTTTTTAAGAACAGATTGAACAACAATTTTTATTTTTATTTATTTATTTGATTTGTCAATCGCTTACAAGATAATAGGTATAAGTATAAACATAGTTATGAATACATGAAATGGATACATATGAAAAAAATTTTTAAAAAAAAATAATAGGACAGGGACAGTAGGCACGTTGGTGCACTTACGCACGCCCCCTACAGACCTCTTAGGAAAGGAGTGAGGTCAATAGTAGACAGTCTAAGTTTTGGGGGTTTGGGCAAGAAACCACAGAGTCAGGTAGAGGATTCCAGACATCGACCACTCTGTTGCTGAAGTCGTATTTCCTGCAATCGAGTTTGGTGCGGTTAACCTTGAGTTTGTATGTATTGTTTGCTCTAGTGTTGTTATGGTTGAAGCTGAAGTATTCATTGACAGGTAGGACATTGCAACGTATGATTTTTATATACTATACTAAGATCGGACTGAAGGCGACGTAGTTCCAGCTTTTCTAGGTCTAGCATTTCGAGTCTGGTGGCATAAGGTATCCTGCAATGAGTAGAGGAGTGGAGATTTGTCTGGAATGGTATAGGATTTCCTTCCGGAGCAGGGGGGTTAGACTAGAAGACCTCCAAGGTCCCTTCATACCTCATTCTGTTCTTCTGAATTCTAGTCTGTATTTTATATCTCAGACGCCATTTTCTAAAATGTGGTGGCCAGACCCAGATACAATAATTCTACGAACAGTCTGATTAATCTAAATTGGACTCATGATTTCTGTTCATCAAATTGAGTACATCTAGTTCAGCACTGCCCACGCTGTTCACAGAACATCCTTAAGAAAAAGAGACTGATCTTGCCTGGCTTTGAAAATAGATTTATCCTGATATATATATATATATTAATGATTATTTTTACATGCAAAACTCATGTCCTTCTGTGGAGTTACTGCCCTTCTGGTCTGAAAGGAGAATTGCCTACAGCTCTGTCTCCAAAGCTTTACTTGACATAGCCTTTCTCTTCTCATGTTGTCAAGGATCAAAACTTCTTCTTCTTCTTTTTCTTCAGCGTTTGTCTCGCGCTCGGGCGAGGTCTGCTAATGTCCTTGAGTACTGCTTCCACACCTCTCTGTCTGCCACGTATGTCGGGTCTGCCTTCGCGATCTCTAGATCGGCCTTGATCGTGTCCATCCAGCGTTGCTTAGGTCTACCACGCGGTCTCGCTCCTCCGACAGTCACCTTCATTGCAGATTTGATGATGGATTCTTCCTTGGCACGGCTCATGTGGCCGAACCATCGTAGCCGGGACTGCCTCATGACCGTGGGGATGGGCACGACGTTGAACCGTCTACGCACTTCTTCGTTCTTGATGCGATCGAGTAGGGTGAGGCCTACCGACCATCGGAGCATTCGCATCTCCATTATCTGGAGTCTGCTTTCGACTTCTTTGGTCGTCGGCCAGCACTCTGCGCCGTATATGGCCACGGGGCGCACCACAGAGTTATAGATCAAAACCTTAAGGATTTATCTTTATTTAAAGCTGAAATTGCTCGAAGAGTTTACAGAGTTGGAAGGGACCTTGTAGGTCATCTAGTCCAACCCCCCGCCCAAGCAGGAGACCTTATGCACCATTTCTGATAGAGGGCAGCCCAGTCTCTTCTTGAAAGCTTCCAGGGATGAAGCTCCTACAACTTCTGAAAGCAACTTCTGTTCTATTGGTTGATTGTTCTCCCTGTCAGAAAATGTCTCCTTATTTCCAGGTTGAATCTCTCCTTGTTCAGTTTCCATCCATTATTCCTTGTCTGGCCTTCAGGTGCCTTGGAGAATAGCTTGACCCCTTCCTCCTCTCTGTGGCAGCCCCTCAAATATTGGAGGACTGCTCTCCTGTCTCCCCTGGTCTTTCTCTTCACTAGACTAGCCAGGCCCAGTTCCTGCAACCGTTCATCGTATGTCTTAGCCTCCAGTCCCTTAATTATCTTAGTTGCTCTTCTCTGCACTCTTTCTAGAGTCTCCTTTGGAACATGATAGCAGTGTTCCAATATTTGCACAAAGAAGAGACGGTCAAGCTAGTCTCCAAAGCACCCGAAGGCAGGACAAGAAACAATGGATGGAAACTAATCAAAGACAGAAGCAATATGGAACTGAGCAGAAACTTCCTAACAGTGAGGACAATTTAGCCAGTCAACAGCTTGCCACCAGAAGTTGTTAGTCCTCTGTCACTGAAGGTTTTTGAGAAGAGATTGGACAGTCACTTGTCTGAAATGGCACAGGGACTCCTGCTCGAGTAAGGGGCTGGACTAGAAGACCTCCAAGGTCCCTTCCAGCTCTATTCTGATTGATTGATTGATTGATTGATTGAAATCTTCCATCTGATAAATGAGGAAAGTCAGCATGCACCTTTAGGAGGGAGTTGTTCATAATTTTTCTGCATTCTCTCTCTCGCGCATCTATTCCTGTTTGAATCATCTTTCAGTAATGTACTTTCTTTGCGAATTTATTTTTGAGGGGAGGCAGGTACATTTTTGATCAGGAAAAATCAGGCATTAATTTAATCTGCAGCTTGCTGTGCTAAAACCTGTTTGAGGCGGACTGTCGCAAGTACAGTACATCCCCAAGTGAAACTGATTGTGGACTTTGTTTTCCCATTCTTACTTCTACAGAAGCTAATTCTATCTAAATTACTGACATGTCTTGAGCCATTTGTGTTAGTAAAAGTTTTAGAGGGCCTTTATTCCAAATTTCCCTCAAGGGCGGAACAGGGCAAATATAGCAGTTTACCACAAGGGAAAAAGAAAGAGGGAGAGAGAGAGAGAGAGAGAAAGGAAAAAAATAAATCCACGATAAATGGGAAGAATTGCCACATCTATTATTGTGGTGATTTTCAACCTACAATCTCAAATGATACAATTCATCCAGGATCCCATCACTAGATTTGCTAATTTTGTGCCTCGTCCCTTACGCCCAGAGTAAACAATGCTTGTTTTTTGGCAGGGCCGACAAAAGGTGGACCATTGTAGCTTCTTGACAAGCTAAGTGAATCCATTTTGTCTGTAAACATCGTATAACATTCAGCGTTTGCTGTCATGGCTAATTCAGCAGGAAAGCTACTTGGGCCACTTTCCATTATTGTGTTTTGCTTTGAGGTTATTCAGTGAGGCAGCAACCCTTCCCAACATCTCCTGCCCTTCCCAGAACAACATTTTTCTAACTCAGAATAACAAAGTTGGAATGGACCTTGCAAATTTGCAAAGAAGGTACATTACATAGTACGTATCTATCTGTCTGTCCATCCATCCATCTTGTATGTATGTATGTATGTATGTATGTATGTATGTATGTATGTATGTAATCTATCTACCCATCTTCTCAGTCTCTTTCCACAAACACACACACACACACACACACACACACTGTATATACATCTATCTATCATCTATCCCTCCCTCTATCCATCTCTCTCTATCATCTATTTCTCTCCTTCCCTCCCCACTCTTTCTCCATCCATCCATCCATCCATCTATCCATCCATCCATCCATCCATCCATCCATCCATCCATCCATCTATCTATCTATCTATCTATCTATCTATCTATCTATCTATCTCTCTATCTATCTATCTATCTATCTATCTATCTATCTATCTATCTATCTATCTATCTATCTATCTCTCCAAGATGAGCCAACGGTTGGAATGCAGTATTACAGGCTAACTCACTGCTCACTCTAGGACTTCAATCCTGACCAGCTCAAAGCTGACTCAGCCTTCTGTCCTTCTGAGGTTGGTAAAACGAGGACCCAGATTGTTGGGAACAATAGGCTGACTCTGTAAATTGTTTAGAGAAGGCTGTAAAGCACAACAGAGTAGTATATAAGTCTAAGTGCTATTGTTATCACCCTCCCTATATCTGTCTGTCTGTCTGTCTGTCTACTTATCTCTATCCATTTATCCTTTCTGTCTGCCTGCCTGTCTACCTGCCTTTCCATCCATCCATCCATCCATCCATCCACCCATCCATCCATCCATCCATCTATCTACATACCTACATACCTGTTTACCGACACCTCTCTGTGTGTCTGTCTGTCTGTCTACAGCAAACCCCTTTCCTAGTTTAACTGAATTTCTTCCACCCAGCAAGGCACATTTCCCATACTCTTCATTTTTTTGTGCGAGGAAAGTACTTGCCCAGAGTAAAGGCATATTTATAGCTACTTTATTTTAGTCACAGAGTTATTTTCACTTTCAGCTGATCCTCGGCAGAAATAGTTCTTACAAGGTGGTAAACCACGCAAGCTTTCAAGGGTTTGCAGCCCAGAGACTGAACTGTTGGCAATTTTAAGATCAAGGACATTGGTAAATTAGGAATTTGGAGTTTGTTCAAAAAAATCTTTTACTAGGAGAGTTACTTGTCTGCCTTAAACTGCAGTTAATTCTGCTCTTGCTGAGATCCAATATTGCACCCTGATTCAGGTGTTGGGTTTGAACTAGGAAGACCCAGGTTTGTATCTTCACATGAATTTACTGGCTGACCAGGAGTGAGTCCTTATTTTAAGCTCAATCAGACTTATGGGGTTGCAGAGGAGGCAAAAACCTGGGAAGATTTGCATTACGCACCCTTGAATTCTCATCCAAAACTCATCCATATAGACTGGGTGAAACCAGGTAGTGATATCTTTAGAGATATTGTCGCAGGTTGTAAGCTGTCCCAAGTAAAACTGCCTTTTGCAATTGACTGATGGTGAATTTGTCAATGCCTTTTAAATACGTTTATTGATTTTTATCCCATGTTTATTACTTTATAAGTAACTCAAGGCAGCCAACACACAAATGCTCTTTCCTTCTCCTATTTTCCCACCACAACAACCCTGTGATGCCATAAGGCTGAATTAATTTTCAATTACTGCGGCTTCTACCAGATGGATGTGCCTGAAATAACTCCTTGGGTACATAGAGGGGAATGAGAGTCTGACTGCAAGGAAATCCAGTCAGTCGATCCTAATGGAAATCCACCCTGACTGTCCTTTGGAAGGACAGATCCTGAGACTGAAGCTCTTTGGCCACCAAAGGAGAAGAGAGAACTCCTTGGAGAAGCCCCTGATGTTGGGAAAGATGGAAAGCAGAAGGAGAAGAGGACAGAAGAGGATGAGATGGTTAGATGGTATCATGGAGGCAACGAATATGAATCTTGGTCCATGGGATTGTGCAGAAACACACATGACTTAGCGACTGAACACAACCAGAGGTGGGTATTCAGCCAGTTCTGACAGGTTCTGGAGAACCGGTAGCGGAAATTTTGAGTAGTTCGGAGAACCGGCAAATCCCACCTCTGACTGGCCCCGTCCACATCTATTCTCTGCCTCCCAAGTCCCAGCTGATCGGCTGGGTCTTCTTTGGTTGCCCTGCACAGGAGAAAGGAGCTGGAAAGCAGGTTAGTGAGATGGGGAGGGAATGGGGATTTTGCAATAACCTTCCCCCTGGAGTGGGGTGGAAATGGGAATTTTACAGGATCCTTCCCCTGCCACACCCACCAAGCCACACCAGGCCCACCAAGCCATGCTCAGAGAAGTAGTAAAAAAAAATAAATTGAATATCACCACTGAACACAACTAACGTTTACCCAGGTGTGTTTTAGGAGATTAACGCTGATGCCTCTAGAAAAAACTACCAGGCACTAGAGACAGATAGTTGTGTGAATTGCTAACTAATTGGGGGGTAGGGTGTTAATTTCTTACATATTATCTTGACATTCCATATGGCTCGCCTAAGTAGAATAAAATTACGTGGAAAAAAAGAAAGTATGCCAGCTCTCTAAATGTGCCTGGTGCCTATAATTAATGTAAATTCTCGGTGCGTGTGTGTGTATGTGAGCATGTGTGTGTATGCACCTGCACATGGAATCGTGGTTTATTTCTCTAATTTCGGACTTCGTATCGCCCTGGACATACAGGTAGACCTTGACTTAACAACCATTCATTTAGAATGGGATGGAATGGAATGGAATGGAATAGAATAGAATAAGAATAGAATAGAATAGAATAGAATAGAATAGAATAGAATAGAATAGAATAGAATAGAATAGAATTCTTTATTTGTCTTGGTGCAAATTCTCTCAGTGTACATAAAAGAAAAGATACATTTGTGAAGAGTAAAGAATCATAAGGTACAACACAGAATAACAGTCATACGGTACAATAAGTAATCAAATCATACTAGGAAGCAATCAATATAAATCGTAAGTATACAAGCGACAAAGTGACAGTCATACAGTCACAAGAGGGAGGGGATGGGCGATAAGGAGTAATGAGAAGATTAACAGTAATAGTAGTGCAGACTTTGTAATAGTTGGACAGTGTGGAGGGAATTAATTTGTTTAGCAGTTATGGCATTGGGGGAAAAACTGTCCTTGTGTCTAGTTGTTCTGGTGTGCAGCGCTCTATAGCATCGTTTTGAGGGTAGGAGTTGAAACAGTTTATGTCCGGGATGTGAGGTGTCTGTAGATATTTTCACAGCCCTCTTTTTGACTTGTGCAGTATTCAGGTCCTCGATGGAAGAAAGGTTGGTATTAATTGTTTTTTCTGCAGTCCTAATTATCCTCTGAAGTCTGTGTCTGTCCTGTTGGTTTGCAGAACCAAACAGTTATAGAGGTGCAGACTCAAACATTTAGTGATGTTCTGAAGTTACAACAGCACTGAAAAAAGAGACTTATGACCCCTTTTCACACTTACGACTCCAAATATCAGACGCTTGGCAACTGACTCATACTTATGACCGTTGCTGTGCTCCAAGGTCACAGCACCCCCTTTTGCGACCTACTGACAAGTAAAGTCAGCCAGATTCATTTAACAACCATGTTGTCAACTCATAAAATATTTCTATGGTCATTTTAGAATTGCCAACAGAAAGGGAAGGGGGGGGGGAGGGCAAGGCAGCAGCTTGGAAATCGGAAGTGCATTTCATAAATAGTTTTTCAGAGATAGTAACTAGGCGACTGAAGTTTCTGCCGCACAAAATTCTAACTGGAGAGCATGATTGAGGACTCTGGGCTATGGAGGTGTCCCATTGGAGGATATGAATTACGATACACCCAGAGGGGTGGGGGGAAACCAGGGTCAAGGGTGACAATGAATGATGTTTCTCAGAGTCGGCTACACTCAGGCAGGGCCAGCATGTTAACTCTCAATAAATCCTTTTGAAGTTTTGGAAGTTTGGCTCGAAATTCATGATTTGAATGCTGGAATCCTGACAGGTGTTCCTAATTTAACAACTGCAGTGATCTGGTTAACAAACGTGGTGAGAAAAGTCTTAAAAACGGGGCAAACACAAACTTAACTAATTTCTCATTTAGCAACAGGCATCTGGCGCTCAATTGTCGTCAGACGTTGACAGTGCCCATACTACGAGTAGACACATTTGGCCAATAAAGTTTTTGATTAGCCAAACATTAATCCAAAGTGGCGTTTTAAAGATATTGAATTTAGGTGCAACCAAAAAGATAAACAATTTTTTTCCCCTGCCTTTCATCTTCATCTAGACTTTCAAAACACTTTAATGAAGTGTTTCATAATGCTTCCATTTGATGTGAGTCCACAGATTAATTTCTAAGTTTAGCTTGAGAGAACTTCATTGGCGGGGTGGCGGGTGGGGGGGTGGAAATCTTGCAGAGATTCCTATCAATGGCTTTTGGGATCACTCAGACAGCAGCAGATCAAAACAAGCCAATAATTTAATTTAAAAATAGCCACCGTTGCTGGGAATCTCAGATTTTTCCAACACGACCGATTTCAGTTGGGGCCTGTTCTGTGGAAGCATATTAAATATACATTTTTGCAATGTCCATTAATCATAAAAACGACATGGCTCGAGTTACTCAGTTATCTGACATAATGTATTCTCTTCCTGCAGCTTGGACGAGCAGTCAAAGGCCAATTGGGGTTCTTTATTTAGTCAAAATGGATTTATCAGAGCCATCTTTCAAATGAGTAGATTAAGTGGCTTATTCTTAACGTCGGTGCAGGGGGAAAAAAAATATAGATATATTCGGTATAAGTGTTGCTTTGATTTCACGCCAGGTTTTGCGGCTTAAAACACCCGGGTTTTTTTTTCTCTCTCATTCTGGTTGTTAAGACCCCACTTGGAATCCTGCATCCAGTTTTTGGTCACCACGATATAAAAAAGATACAGAAACTCTAGAAAGAGGGCAGAGAAGAGCAACTAAGAGGACTAGGGGACCGGAGGCTAAAAAATATGGCTGTAAGTTTAATAGTTGCAGGAATTGGATAGCAGTGGTGGGATTCGAAGATTTTTACTACCGGTTCTGTGGGCGTGGCTTGGTGGGCGTGGCAGGGGAAGGATACTGCAAAATCCCCATTCTGTCCCCACCCGACTAACCTGCTTTCCAGCTCCGTTCTCCTGGGCAGGGCAACCAAAGAAGACCCAGCCAATCAGTTGGGACTCAATGGGAGGTAGAGAAGAGATGGGGCCGGGGCCAGTCAGAGGTGGGATTTGCCAGTTCTCTGAACTACTCAAAATTTCCGCTACCGGTTCTCCAGAACTGGTCAGAACCTGCTGGATTCCACCCCTGATGTCTAGTCTAATGAAGAAAAATCTTCTTCACCTTCTCCTTCTCCTCCTTCCCCTTTCCCTCCCCTCCCCCTACCTCCCTACCTCCTTCCTTCTTTCTTTTCTTCCTCCGTCCCTCCCTTTCCTTCCCTTCCCTTCCCTTCCTGCTTCCCATTTCCTTCTCCTTCTCTTTCTCCTTCGCCCCCTCCCCCGCCTTCCCTCCTTCCTTCTTTCCTTTCTTTCTCCCTGCCTCCCTCCCCTTTCACCTCCCCTTCTCCTTCTCCTCCTTCTCTTTCTCCTTCTCTTTCTCCTTCTCCTCCTCCTTCTCCCCCTTCCCCTCCCACTGTCCTTCCTTCCTTCCAAATCTGGTAAACTCACAGGATTCATTTTTCTATGTTGCTTCTGTGTGTCATATAATATACGTGGGTACACACAAATTTTTTATTTATATTTTTGTCATGGTTATGTAGTGTATATTGGAGGTGGGGATCCTTTGAGAGCTGAATGCAATGAAACTGTATGTTAATGTATGCTGATTAGTGTACATTTAAAGTGACAATAACATTATTCTAAGCCTAAGTCCATCCGTCCTTCCTTCCTTCCTTCCTTCCTTCCTTCCTTCCTTCCTTCCTTCCTCCCTTCCTTCTTTTCCATTTTTTCAGCAAAGATAAGCATAGGTGATAGAACAGGGCACCAGGGATAAATTACTTCTATTCTCCACCCCTTAGAAGGCAAGGAATTTAGGTTGTCCAGTCCAGGTTTTTGAAGGAGCTCATTCCCAACTGTCATGCCCTTGGTAGAGTCTATGAAGAACAGTCAACAGGGAGTGGAGGTATGGCTCCAGAGGTTGTGGAGGAGGTTGGGGAAGAGAAGAGGCCAGCTGGGCAGTCAGAGGAAGAACCAGGCCCATCCCCTCTGCATCCTAGGACACGCAGGGACGAATGGAGAAGGAAACAACTTGGCTTACGAGAGAGGAAGCGGCCATGATCCCCCTCATTGGTTGCAGCTGGGGAGAATAGTATATAAGAGAGACAATTACAGCACAGTGTTGCCAGAAGCAAAGTGTCTCTTATTTTGGGCTGAAGTTATCTTGGTTGGCGTCCTTCCAACAGACTGTGCCTTGTTATCTCCTTGAATTTGGCAATTACTTATCCTGGTCTGTTGTGGAAATTTTGTCATTGTAGTTTAGTTTGGTTTTTTATTTCACTTCTATCCGTTCATTAAGTTCGGACTGTATTGCTTTCTTTTGAAGACTATTTTTGAATACGTTCTATCTCCAACTGAGAATTATTGAACAGGGGGGACAAGTTGGAGGCATTACAAGACATTTATTTCTGTTTTGGATTTTGTTACGTTTGCGTTACACTCTGGATCATCACACCAACTCTGATATCTGCTCTGACTGTTGTCCTAGGGAACATCTGTAAAATAAAACCATGGAATCCCGAAGTCATCGAGCATAAAGCATAGAAGGAATC